>NC_091940.1:36235525-36398025 GCF_041260155.1 Ptychodera flava
ATTTTTTACCAAAAACGCCTTTTTTGGCGCTAATTTGCATATTTTCAACAATATCAAAAAATTAATAAAACTAGTTTCTCAAAATCATATATTTTATCTACACAACAAATATCAAATCAGTAAGTACTGCGGTTCTCAAGATATTTGAGTGGACGGACGCCTCACAAACATACATACATACATACATACATACATACATACAGACTGACGGCCGACGCTGGACGGATACCCATCCCAATAGCTTCTATAAACTATATTAGTCTATAGTAGCTAATAAATGAGAGTTAATTACATTCTAATTAAAGTAAATAAGACTTGTTATCACATGCACAAGCCAAGTTTGTCGTCTCCGAACAAAAAATACAGGATTTATTCTCAGGTCGTTCTACGTCACGACATCCCGCGTCTATGTCATCAATTTTGTGCGTCGGACCTTTTTTTTTGTCGATCTTCGGTGTGCTTGTAAATATGTACACAAACAACATGGCGGCCGATGTTTCTCCCACGATCAAAAGTCATGTAATGAAATCGATATTTTCACAGACTACGACATTACTAATCCGAACAATGTAAACACAAGAGTGTACCGCCTGTATATTCCGAAGGAATTACGTGAATAATTTGCGGAAACAACGAACTCGAAGCTGGTCGCGTGTACCGTGGGTTCCGTATGCATTGCAAACAGGGTCAGGCGCAACGTTTACAGTGTTCGCGCCGTCGAGATTCAGTCGATATTTGTTCTTGAAAAATAGCGTATTTTCGTCTGTGATAAATTTCTAGGACTATACTATCTTTGAAATAGAGTATAACTTTGCGGAAGGTAGCATACATGTAGACCGAGAGCTGTCATTTGCTCCACACACGAACGAACGTGAACGCTAACGCACACGACGGACGACTGGAAATGATTGACAACTTGTGCACGGCATACTGATATTATTTCTAAAGTAGTTCAAAAGTTTAAACGCGGAATAATAACGAATTCTTGGCTTGTGCATGTGATAAGTATATTATTCCCTAATATTTTTCTTCGTTCAGTGAAGGAAAATACGAGTGACGTAATGACCGTGTCACCACGAGTCGAAGACGAGTGGTGACACGGTCATTACGTCACGAGTATTTTCCGAGCTGAACGAAGAAAATATTAGGGAATAATATCTAATTATCAAGATTTACGTCATAAAAACAGCATATCTGTCAGGTTATAAAGAATCTTCAGCTGGGTATCTTTATCAGTATTTCATCCTATTAACCAAGCATTATCATTGCAAATAAGTTCTTTTGAATAAGTTGAGCCTGTAGGTAATCAGAGAAAGCACACAGAAGAGACAAATGTTTGAAACTTAAGAAGTTCAAGGTCATCAAAAGCATTATAAGGAATCATGTAACACTTTCATTGCTCTGTTTACACAGATTGTATAATTGCTATAAATAGCACATGAGGAATCTTACAGCCCAGCTTTACCATAAAAACCCTATCACTTTGACCACTCTTTTAATTGACCACTCTATTTTTTTCCTCAAAAAGTAATTTTATTTTATCCTTACAAAGTCAACCATAAATGGAAATTAGAACTTTCTCTATCTCTATTTATTTGACCACCCTATCATGACAAACTATTATGAGCAATTTCTTTTAGATAACATACAGGGCACAATATATGACGGTTCAGAATATGTCAAAGTTGGGATTCAGGAAAGTTGCCTTGACATGTTTTAATCCTCCAAGATGGTAAGCATTTCACTATGAACTGTCAAAAAAGTTGAACTTTCTAATAATTCTACACTAAAATTATTTTGGCTTTGATGATTTCCTAATTAATTCAATTATTTAAAATCATATTAATTATTTTTTTCTGGGTGAATTGATAGAGTTTATACAGTACAAGAATTACATACAATGTAAGTCAAATTTTGACCAAAAATGACAAAAAAATTCCTTAAAAATACAGATTTGCATATTTCATCACAATTTGAACAAATCTAAGTTGGGTTATCCCTAGCGACCTGTATATAAAATAACAAAGCTGTCTGACCAGTGGTTATGAAGAAGAAGATTTTTTACCAAAAACGCCTTTTTTGGCATTAATTTGCATATTTTCAACAATATCAAAAAATTAAAAAAAAATGGTTTCTCAAAATCATATTTTTAATCTACACAACAATATCAAACCAGTAAGTACTGCGTTTCTCAAGATATTTGAGTGGACGGACGCCTCACAAACGGACATACATACATAGATACATACAGACTGACGCCGGACGGATACCCATCCCAATAGCTTCTAAAGACTATTGTCTATAGTAGCTAAAAACAAAATTCTATACAGGCTGTTAAAATATAAATTTCCCAACATGCTCAAGACACTGCACTTAAGCCAATTTATGTACTGGACAATGTTTTTCTACATCAATCAATACCTGCACTGCAGGACTTTGATACATTCCTTTCTTTAATTTGCAGTCCACATAGGGAAATATTGTTCCATCCATTCAAATTGATCTGTTGGAAATTATTTGTTCTGATAGTATTCCAGCGTTACATTGTGAAATATCTCATTTTATTCATTCAAAGAATCATACTTACTTTAGGTCCCAGTACATACTTGAGTGAATGATCTCACCATATTTATCTGTACCAGTTTCTTCTGTGTATACCCACGTACCTCCGATTTCCTTCGCCTTTTCAAAGACACGAGGTTCAAACATGCGGGGATTACTGGCTAGATGTCTTGCTGCACACAGGCCAGCGGCACCAGCACCTATTACAGCTACACGTAACATGTTGGTTGATTGGCTACCTGAAGTACTGGGCATTATACGTCTTCTATGAGTATTTGAATTCTGCTGGAGTAGAAGAAACAGAGCATCTAAGCACGATGGGAAGTATGGCATCACTTAAAAGAAGTTTTGTGTAGGATAAGAACAATTTGTATATTTTGAAAATGGCAGCTGAAGGACAGTTTCATTGAATTCTGGAAATCATCATTGTACAGTGTACAGCTGGGTGACTATAACATTGATTGAAATTGGAAAACTGGCTGCTTTCCTTTTATACACACTTTCCCCAAAATGTCATCATGGTACATTCATTTTAACATCAATTAACATTGATGGTTTCAATTTATATATTATTTCATGAGCTCCCATTCTTTCAGCAACATAGTTTAAATTATTGAAAGTCATTAAGCATTTTCTCTTCAGCCAATTCGGAATTTGCATATTAAATGAACTTTCCTAATTAGAGATATATATCTGAATTGACTTGACCAAAGTTTACAAAACTTGCTACATATATTACAGATAACATGATACAACATTATTGACAATCATTAAGCAAGGAATCTCACAAAGAGACATCTGTTTCTTGAGAGTATATCATGGAATTGTTTTGGTGACTCAGGACCAATAGGAAGTATGTCTTAAAGGGGAAGTTCACCAAGGCTGATTTTTTACATATGTAGTGGCTTTTGGGTCACTCATTCACGTTCATGCCAGGGTGTGCGTATTTGCATAACATAAACAATAGTTGTGTTGGTACAACCTGGTGTGAACTTGAATAACAATGCCCTATCCTTAGGAAGATGTCCTTGCCATATCATGTGATGAAAGCGGCAAGCTTTGCGCTTTTCCCTCCATGATTCAAAATACATTAAGTTGATGAAGCCCTAAAATGCAACTTCTGCTATTATTTTATCGGTTTTTGTAAAAAATCATGACCGTTTGGTGTTATAAATGGAGACAGCTGTTTTTCCATAATAATTGACCCAAAAGCTAGCACATATGTAAAAATCAGCCTTGGAGAATTTCCCCTTAAAACTATGCCTTTGTATACTGTTCCATGTGAAAATGACCTGTCCTCTAGCATTGATGTACACAGAAAGGGGTTATCCACAGTGTCTGTCAGAACCAATCAGGTACTGATTTAATCAGTCTGGCAACTTTAACCTTTGGTTTCATGTCTCTGCTGGAGAATGCTGTAAGCATACAGTCTCTAACAGCACATTTCAGTCCCACTAAACATATACAGTAGAGGGGAAGACGCTGTGGTTAGTATACTGGGGACAGCCACAGTTACTTGTTGGCTGCAAGTCCACTCTGGGCCCACGCGTCTGACGCGTGTATCTTCACACGTCCAGTCCGCGTAGGTGCAGAACGGACCTACAGCCAACAAGTAACTATGCGGACAGTCCCTGTGGCACAGAGAAAAATTCGGTGTCACAGGGGTAGCTCTGCATGGCAGGGCTGTATGTTACCGGCTTTGCCTTCCACACGAGTAATGGCAAGCGCAGCCGGTAACACAGTGTAAAGTAACAGTCCTGTCCTAGATCCTGAGGGCTGGCTGTCCGCCGGACAGTATGGAACTACAGTCGACTGAAGATCGGGGGCACATACTAGCCCTGCGTACGATGCTGTGTGTTCCACTACAGCTAATAGCCCCGCTCACTATTAGCTGCAGCGGAACACACAGCATCGTACGCAGGGCTAGTAGGGCACATACCTGTCCAGTACGCGTGTAACGCCGTATACACCTCGCTGTCAAAGACCTCAACAATTCTTGAACTGAAATACTTCTACTCTGAGGACGACATTCCTTCGTGGTCCCTCCAAAAAAACTGTGAGCAGTGAAGTACACCAGTTTCGTAATCTTGCATCGATCACCTGATACTTACGAGTGTTCGTGACCTTTTAGTGACCTGGACGTCCCCGCACATGTGCAGAACTCCTGAGGGCGCACTATGAGTAAGTCTCCCAAAAGGCCAAAAGGCTATCAACAGGAAGGAGGACTGTCCAGTAGTCTGAGAAAGGGAATTTTAAAATAATTTATAGAATCGGGTTTTGAATTTCATCTGGGTTGAGACTCCCTTTGCACTCTAATAAACGAAAAATCTGGAATGAACTTCCTATGTGCTCTGTAATTCATGGAATTCACTCAATGGGTATAGATCATACTTGAAAAGCCGAGGCGTCCAATAAAGTAGTAACCACTTTTAGCTGTCACTGTAGTGTATTAACCCAAAGTGGTTTTATACCCTTGTTGTGACCCTTGACCAGGAGTTGAATAAAGGTCATGTTGTGTTGAGACCCAATATGGCGGCACTGTGTTAAATCGGAGTGTTGTGGTTCAATCCGGGCCAATTCCTCTGTCTCGCAGGAGACAGAACTGTTCAGTCACCTTGTAGCAGTCCTGTCATATTTTACATGTTACAGGCCCTCTACAGAACAGCCATCTTTCTTAGGTTATTGGCTGCATGCAATTGCTCCAATTTTGTACAAAATTTGTATGTAACTAGAAAGCATTTGCAAGCAAAAGCGAAGTTCCAGAGACCAGAGCAGCGGAAGAAACAAGAGAATGTGTGACAAAGATAGGTGCAGAATGAAAGAGTGCTTTGGATTTTAATATTCAAGCACGTACCTATAGTTAGGGCTGAGAGCAGTAAACACCATAATACAAGTAAAAGCAAGGCAGTTCGGGGAATTACAGTACACAGATTACAAATGCCTACATGTACGGTAAAAACGCAACAGATACATACGGGGGCGACAACGCACGGAAATGTATATCAAACGACATTCTCGCGAGCCAGAGTAATTATTTTTGCTCCGCTGACCTACACAAAAATCAATCGCTTGACGGGTAGCGCTGAGTTGTTGCCGTAAAGAGGCGCGTAGTGTACGACGATGATCAGACGAGAGGAAACATCGGACCTAGGCCGTTGAAATTGAAAGCCGAGGCCACATGCATTTTCATTTGATTAAAAGCACAGACTAAAACAATTTTCATTGCTATGTGGCTGTTTTCACAAGATACTGACCGTTTGATCTTGGAAAGTTGAGTTGCTTTTACGTGCAGCCAACGCATGCCGGTGCGGTGACAGACAGTTCACTATGAATGCCTATCTCTGCATGGCAGGGCTGTGTGTTAGCGGCGTTATTAAACGGCCTCCCACCACAGCCCGGCAGACTGATATAGGAAAAACCGCTGGTGGCTCCTAAGAAATACGGCGGGCAGTTTCTCTGCCAAAACAGCCGATTTTGAATCCAAATTTTGCATTGATCTTCGTTTTCGAGCACACCCACCTCGCCTAGGTACACGATGTGCCCAGCGGCGCTTGTAAACTTACGGAAAGCCTATACTTTTCTCTCTCTATGCGAGCGAAGCGATCGTATCCGCCGCCATTGTTAATGTCATTCAACCGTGAGCATTCGGGCGAAACAGTATAGCCACGTACGGCGAGTATTTAAAGAAAAATAAAATCAAAAAGCAACAAAAAACAAAGCGAAAGAAAGCTAGAATTATTAATAGCTGAACACAATATGATAGTTGAGCAATGCAAAATAAAAAATAAATAAATAAACAAACAAACAAGAAATGCCCGTAAAACCCGTCCGAGATGAGCGATGATGTCATAAGCGTGTCGCAATGCATTCTGGGTAATTAAGGTAAAATTTGTGTATAGCTTGTTCTATGGTAGTAATACCGGAAATAGAGAGAGAAAGAAAGAAAGAAAGAAGGAAAGTGAGCAAAAACTAACAGTTCCAGAGCTGGTCTCTGGAACTAATTATAAGTCAGCATATCAGACTAGTGTGATGACCTGTAAGAAATGAACCTACTTAAACAGATTTATGTCTGCATCATAATTGTTTCAGAGAATATATGAAATACATGAATCACGATCAAGAGATTTACTGCATCAAGTTTCATATTGCTGATGTGATCTCTTCACCGCATAAATTCACCACACCACTAATACACCAAAATGCCACACCCAACATTTATACAACCAGGGTCACAGGGGCAAAAGGCATTATCAGTCATAGCACGAGTATAAAAAAAAATTACTATTTCTGTCATTATTGTATTCTTACAAAAGTACCCTACAGCACCAAAATCATCAAATAAATGTTTTAATCTCTGGAATTTTGGGTGTAATATAATGGAAAATTTGGTAAAATTGAAGTAATTCAATTTAGTCACACATTTTTCATTTCAGTATTTATTGTTCAACGTTTTACTTTTGTATTTTACAATGAGAATGTTAAAATTTCGAAAATCAGGCATAGTGACCCATCTCATTTGATTATTCTCATATGCAAGAATTCAAAAATCCCTGATAACTTTCAAGTCTTCTGGTATTCCATGTGTTGCTTTCTGGCCTGATCTTGTGTACAAGTATGTTTTAATGTCATGAGTGTCACATGACCCAAACTCTTCTTCAGCTACTTCATAGTCAGAGCTATATCTTTTTTTGATATACTGCATAGAAATATTGAAAAAATTATCAACAGTTGCAGCTTCTGCCCTGATACTAGGCCTACTCATTTGTTTTTTCACAAAATTCATTGACTTCTTTAGATAAAAGTAATGAAATGCAACAAAATGGTTCTAGATCTTGTTTAATTATAATTATACTAACATTAGCACAATTGGATGACATTAAAATGTTATCTAATCAAAACGTTTACTAATCTTACAATAAATGATAGGATTAGAAAAAAGAGAAATGCAAACTAATAAATTCTATAAACTTGTGTAGTACAACTCAAAGTGCAGGCTGCAGGTCCTTGCGTGGACTGTATATACACTCTCAAGATTTTATTCCTGGGATGATAGAGAGGTGATGAAAACTTCCATAGCAGTTGTTGGTTATTTTTTAGCTTTACTGGTTGGCCATATTTTGGGGCGAAACCAAGTGTTTTTGTTTTTGGGCGAAATGGTTTTGGGACACCATGACTCCTGGCGCGAAGAGGTTTTTGTGCAAGATTGTCTTGGTGTGAAATGGTTGTGGTGAGAAATGGTACGGGATGAGATATGGTATAGTGCGAAGCGATTTTGGTGCGAAGTGTCTGGGAACCTTGAAAATATATGCAAGGATAGAAGAAGTGAATGTGACTAAATAAACATTACAATGCAACCTGGTTGAAAAAAAATGTCTTGCACACAGAAAAGAATGTATCTTTTAAGATATGGTACTTATCTTGGCTATACCAGGTAGTGAGAACAAGGAAAACACAAGGTTATACAGTTTGATGGGGTGTATAGAGGGCGCTTTACTGTGTCTCATTAAATCACCAAGTTCTGATTGTTTTATTGCGATCTCAGTCACATGTCTCAACATTACTACAATATTAGATTTGTTTACTCTGACTTTGATGAATATTTTCTTTAATGCTTCATTACAATTGCACTTTTGCTATATATGGTTTGAATTTCTTCATTCTTTAAAATGGCAACCCTTTAACCCTTTAAAACAGACATTTGAAGAAAAGAACAATTATAATTACACTTGAAAAATCATATTTTTCGCTGTAAATAATTTGTTGTTGTAAACGCTTGAGAACATCTTTGATCATCTGTTCATTTTATCACAAAGTGACATATACACTAAATTGCTGAAAATAATTAAAAACAAATGAAATTACAAAAAAATTCACAAAATGAGGTAACAAAAGTGATTCTGCTTGTATCAAGAATTCAATAAAACTTACAGTACTTATGGCATATTGTTGTGAAGACAAAAACTTGACTTCTTAAGATTCAATTACTTTGGTATCTGGACATCCTGTAGTGGAATCATCAAAAAGTGAATAAACACATCATGAGTATATAAGATATGACTGATAATCTAACAGTTCTGGCTGAGATATTCAGTTTTCATTGATTATCATCATAATCATAATAATGTGAAAGTGTCTATATAAATTCAGAGAAGGATAGGTGTTGCACCTATGGTTTGACTATTTCCCATGAGTCTTTGCCAGTAAGGACATAGTTGATCTCCTTGTGATGCATTAAATTTTTCAACCGTTCTTTATATAGAACACGGAATAGCCCTGATACTGCTTTTGGTATTGCTGGAATCTTTGCAATTTCGCTTAATTCACTATTGTATTCCCACTGCAAAGTGCCCATACGATGGGCATAACGATTGGGAAATCCAAGGGCATTCCGTCTCCACTCGTAGTCTTTCCTGGCATCTTCTTCCATTTCTTCCTGACTTGGAAGTTTTAGGGATCCATTCAGAACTGCCATTGTAAATTTAACTTGACAGTCAAACTGAGGGAATGGGCAGACAGCTGAAATAATTCCAATGAAAGCAAGTGTTGGATACTGTGTGTGAATCAGATGTTTATAAAGAGGCGTGATGTGTTGATCTACTACCTTGACATTGCACTCTGGAGTCAAAAATGGGAAATTGTAATTATACCCAGTGCAAAGTAGGAGTACATCAGTTGGTTCTGAGGTCCCATCGGTGAACACTACTTCTTTCTCTGTAAGATGGTCTATAACTGGTTTCTGTGTCATATTGCTAGGCAACTGACATATAATCTGTTCTTTGTTGTGACTCAGCATAACTTTCTTGGCAAATTCACAAATATTAACAGCTATATCTCTGCCTGATGAGCCAGCACCTAGCAGAACAACTGACTTATCCTTGAAGACTTGAGGGTGTCTGTAATTATGGCTGTGCATGATCTGTCCTTGGAAGTCATCTATGCCTGGTAGATCTGGAATCTTGGGAATGGCATAGTGTCTGTAAAAATAAGCCACACTTGTAGGTTTGTTGCTCATGATTAGCAAACACAAACTTTATTCAGTTTTCATCCATTCAAGATTTGCAAAATGAATGACACATTATGCTTCTAATAAATGTAATGAGCCATTCAAACATGAAAAATTGTTTTTTGTATTGAACTTCTGCTTGGTTTCATGGGCTGTGAACATACACACTGCTAACTTAGCTTTGGACTACTGCACCGATGGGCTTACATGTGCCTGATCACACCACATGCTTAAAATCCTGAACTTCATTCGATTTTAGCAAATAATGTATTCACATAAGGCCAGAGAAAAAAAATCTTGTTCATCGGATTTTTGGACCAAGTTCCAGGAGCGGCGAGCGAAATTTTTTTTTTTTTTTTTTTTTTTTTTTTTTTTTTTTTTTAGGCCGAAGGTAACGCGGTTCTCTGGCAATTTTGCACAGATGCAGACAAGGCAAGATAATTGTTTCCCTTTTTACCAGAAGCATCTCAGACTAGAAACACCGATACTGGTAACTGAATTCAATACTATATTTCCCGACAATAACATAGTGTTTGCCCAACATATTCTGAGTATTTCAACATTCTCTCAGAATAAAACTGAAATGTACAGCAAATCACTGAAATCCAACAATTCAGTATTCTCCTTTAATATTGTCCTGGTGAGACCTAGCATCTGAGTTTTTACATTTTACTTTGACCCCATGTATTGGCCTCTTTACCACTGTCTCTACACTCATGCTACCTCCATGCTACACTACACATTTTACACAATGGTCTAACAACACTGTACTGTGATCGGAGTGAAGTTATATAGTCATCATTCAGAAGGCTGTCTTGTACTCCACTATAGAAACAGCAAGCTTCAAATGATACTATAACATCGACGCAACCATGTGTTTTGTCATTGCCGTAAATTTTTATACTTTCGATGCAATTTTCATTCAATCGGATGCACCGTCCATCTGCTGTCACGATCTTGTTGAACAAATCGCCGAACGTAATATCAGGACAAACACTGAATAGCGTCTTTGGAACTAACTGTTGGCCATCACGTCGAATGTTGGCGATCAAATTAATACTCATGATGTGACATGTACTAACCTTTACAAAACGAGGAAATTTCTGGCCAAATCGACCCATTTTGCGCCGTGATTCGCCAAATTCAGACGTCACAACAACGTGTTGGCGGTCAACTATTAAAGTCAAAACACATTCAAAATCCCGTGCCCGCGAAAACCCAACAAAGTGTAGGGCGCCACCAGCGGTAGTACTAAAAATATTTGTAATGCGGAAGTAAGAATTTGCCGCGATCAAAAAAAAAAATCCAAATATGCCAAAGAAGAAGCGGCGATTCCGATGAACAATTTATTTTTTCTTCCTGTCCTAAAGGCAGATTGGGCCTTTGAGACATATATTCTGATTCCAAAACTTTTACCATTGTTTCTGATCTTCCACTTGTGGAGGGCTCATTTCAAAACTCTTAGAGCAGTAAATATTTTCATGTCTTACTTTTTTAAATTGTAAATTGCATTTTCTCCCCGTAGAGTTAATACAACTTTTTTGAATGTCATAGATCAGTAAATGTTAAGGGAGTTGTCTCTCTAGTACCAAAATTTTAAAGGTTACCCTGATTTTAATTCTTGATTTGGTAAGAGTATATGGCTAAAAATCTTATTTAGTAAAGTTTAAGGAAAAGTTTAGTCTTTCACTTTTGAGATGCATACTACCTAAGATGATTTTGGATCATGCACATTTCTTTCAAATTATGCTAGGACACACCATACATATAACAGTTTTGTCAATGTAATAGGTATAAATCATGCAGAATATCAGAACAATATTACAACCCATAATCTACATCATAATCCCATGACAGATATGCAAATCTAAGTATGAAAATAATTTAAAACAGTGTATAATTATTATTCAAATAAGTGTTAACAATATCATATTTGATAAAGCTTTATTGTTATTTATTACAGGTTTTATGGCCTTCTGTCTGTCACCTGTGTGTTAATAATTAAACTGTTCCATATTTTAAAGCAGTGCACAAATACTCACCCATTACAGACTAACACAGCATCATACCGTTCTATAGTTAGTTCCTTACTCTGCTTACGGACATCTCGGAATCCAACATCCCATAATACTTTCTCTTGGCCATCTTGATGCACAGGTTTCACATAGTCCACAGAAGTATTAAACTGAAAATAGCAATTTTGTTTACATTGTATATCACTGTTGGATTTTCTTAAAAGAAATGTCATTCCAATATTTCAACTTTTGTATGAACAGGTTATGGAAGTAATAATATAAAATTTTATCTAGAGCTTGCTGAAAATTTAATCTATAGACATGTGACTCCCTGACAACTAGCACTCAATTGATGTTAAGAAGTTACAATATTACAACAGACTGTAATTTTTCTTTTTTAATGTCACATTCATGAACATATTTTTCTACGGCGTTCATCACGGGTATACATGTATCCTTCCCTCTATTAGGCTTCTAATCTCCGTCAATTACCAAAAATCTATCAGGGAGAATTGATGGAAAACATAATTTTCATACAGATAACTAAATCATGGATTTTTAAAAATTTAATCATGGAATGAGATATGATGACTGTTTCTAAAAATCTATTACAGTACTTTCACTGAGTTTCAAGTTGTTCCTTTCTGATTTGGATCAAATTTATTCTTGAATAGGTACTGGGTCAGTTTATAAATCAATGTTGTTGGCAGATGCATGTAAACATTTGGTGATTACACAGCAAGTCAAAGGGCGTGTCAACTGATAAGGCTAAAGATAATAATATGTGTTTGGTTCTCATGCTAGGTCTCTTTACATCAAAGTAAGACTATAGTGGACATTGTGTGCCAATTCAGAGTTATGCATCTGAAACATGGTTTAATTAGAATAAAAAAGCAATCATGGGTCACCCATGAATCATGGTTTGTACCTGTTCAAATTCAGTGAATTCAGCTTTGATATATGGCCTAATTATGGAAATTTATTTATAAATATGCAAATGAACTAAGTATGATATGTCTCACTGATCAAATTTCCAGCATGACTTAATCTAAGTATAACCAATGAAGACCTTAGAAGTTCAATCAAAGTCAATATATATCCTAATTATATAATTTTTTTAAATGTGCATATAGGCTATAAAGCAGGATGTTATAATTATCAAACTTTTAACATAAGCAAAACTGAATATAAGAAATATAGCTTAAAAGTCAAATAAATTATTTGCATTAAGAACTGATATTTGGCCAAATTACAGAAAATCATTAATATGTAAATGAACTAATAATAAGCATATAATATAAACTATACTGTCAGCTTGTAAATATAAGTTTATGCAATGTACTTCAGAGGTCAAAAATTTTAGTGTATTTAGCTTTGATATACGTACGGCCTAATTACAGAAATTCATTGAATATGCCAATGAGCTAATAATCAGAATGTCGTACCAATCAAACACAGTATTGGCAGACTTAGTATCATCAAGGAAGAGCATAGCTTTGGTTAAATCAATGTCTTCAGTATTGATATATGGCCTAATTACAGAATTTCATTAAATATGTAAATGAGCTAATATAAAGAATGCTGTGCTCATTGAACTAACAAAATAGGTGGACCTGAATATGTTCAATTACTTGCAGAGATTTAGTCAAAATACATGCCTTCAGTATTGATACTTAGCCAATTACAGAAATTCAGTGAATATGCAAATGAGCTAATAATCAGCATGTTATGCAAATCAAACCTATATATGATGTATGACAAATAAACAGATGTTTAGTAAAAGTCAGGGCATTTAGTGTTGATATTTGACATGATTAGAGGAATTTATAAAACATGCAAATGAGCAAATAATCAGTATGTCACGCTTATCAAACTTTCAGCATAATTTGACATAAAGATAACCAACATACCTCGGACTGATGAAATTCAAGGCCTATTTGATGTACATTTATTGATTAACTATGTAAATGAGATTATAACTTGTTAACCATAAAATTTGATTTGGTGATTTTTGGAGCTACTTACTCTGATGAACTTTTTCAGATCATATTTCTCACAATAATCATTGAGATATTTCAGAACATCCTGGTGTTTCACATATGATGGAAGAGATTTGTCAAATTGGAAATCCGGGAATGCCATGACTTCCTTTGGTAAGTTAGTCCTGGAATAAAAATTATGGATACAAAGAGAATCGTGATTGCAATATGTCAGTCTTCATGACAGACAGCAGAATAGTTGACTTCATACTTCACTAAAAATAATTTCTTCATCAAAATATAAACATCAAAAGTTTTTAAAACCATATAGACTTTCTGGTGTCTGACAAGTAGCTGTAAAAGAGTGGATAGTTGTAAAACATGTCCATCTAGTCCTAAATGCAAGAAGAATATCATAACTTTGCAAAAGGTTTATGGATCTCCTAACGTTCAATAAATCACTGTCAATGACAAACTCCAAATCAGTTGGTGATAGTATTTGATTTAAAAGTAAACTTTTAAAAATTTGATTTTTTGATGTCTAGGTAACAACTTCTCCCCAGCTATTTGATCTTTCATTGATAGGAAGTGCTACAATGTATAGGCAAAAAAAGTAACAATTGTAGCAAAAGAGAACACATGACCCCTCCCCCCCCCAGTCCTAGTATGCCTGTAAAATGGAAAACTATTTGAAGGAACATGAATACTCAATTCGTAATTTTTGTAATTTGATTTTTAAAATACGTCAAAAAATTTGATATATAAACTCTGAACTCTAACTTCCAGATTCACTCTGTATTCTAGAAAGTGATTGCTTTATGCTAATTCATTCTTCAAAAAAACAAATAATGAATTTTTTCAGTGTGAGATGGATTGAATTTTCACTGAGTTTCATGTTAGCAACCAAACCAAAATGGATGTGTACAAATAAAAACGCAGTTAATGGTTAAAGTGATGAGCTTGTGATTGTTTTGGTACTATTGCTTTCTGAAAGTAACTTCTTCAGCTGTGTATAGTGTATAGGCTGAGTCTGGCCTAGAAAAAGTTCAAAAAAATTCAATTGATAGCCTATCAAATCATTAGAAATATTAACAGTCAAATTTATCTTTATCACTTTGAAATTGTCTTCAATCTCTAGAGTTCTAATGTTATTTTGAGTGTGCAAAATCTCATTATACCACTACAAAGTTGCGAGAATCATACTTACTTTAGGTCCCAGTACATACATGAGTGAATGCTCTCACCATATTTATCTGTACCAGTTTCTTCTGTGTATACCCACGTCCCTCCAATTTCCTGTATCTTTTCAAAGACATGAGGTTCAAATATACAGGGATCACTAGCTAGATGTCTTGCTGCACACAGACCAGCAGCACCAGCACCTATTACAGCTACACGTAGCGTCATTTTGGTTGATTTTCCTGAAACAATAGGCATTATTCAACTGCTGGGACTACTTGAGTTCCCAAAAACAAACAGCTATTCAATTCTAGCTACTATTGGTGCCTAGAGCAAAGAAAAATGTTTTTAAGAAATCGTTCATCCCGTCTGCTGTTGCCATTTTAAATAAGAACATGTCAAAACTATCGTCAGGAAGCAGAGCTTCCATTTTTAACAGAGGATTTTAGGATTGGCTTATGTGTAGTTTGTCGTTTTGTGTAACTGTTCTTTATGTAGTTGAAGTGTTTTGCTTTTTAACGCCTGGTGCCAAAGATAATTTTCCACTTAGATTGGACAATAAAGTATTATTATTATTATTATTATTATTATTATTATTCAATTGCAACTGTTCTTATCTTTCAGGCGATCTCGAATCTACGCGTCTGTGAACCGTGAACGTCTGTGTTGGGCGTTTTGCTTTTCGGGGGATTGGAGGAAAAGCAAAAGGCCCGCTATAAGTCTAGATTCTATGGCAAGCTATCTCCAACAATGAGGACTCAGGGATCCCGGTGACAGGTCTCCGGATCAGCTGTGTAGCAGATCTGCAGATGACCATAAGCTCATGCATTTTCAATGTCAGAATCAGTTCGGTCACAATTCTTACTCTTGGAGTAAACCGTGGTTCTGTGAAGTGTGATTGTACTTACCAGAATGACGTACACTTCGATCTCTACCTCGAAGCAGAAGTGACGGTGATTTAACTTTCGTATCTTGCTCCGATAACTTGTTACGCTCGTGACTAGTGACGTAACTATACGATCTTGTGTAGTCTGTCTCGGCTCGTGGCGTACGTGTATGACCTTATGTGACCCAGGTCGATTTGGGGGGCGTTCGATTTGCTCGATCATGATTATGATTTTATTACACCTCACGTATTATCCAGGTACTGTGATTGGCTGAACCTGACTAACGTGATATAGAACAAAAAGTGATAGAACATGGCTTTAGGCACAGGGACTCGTTATCTTCCGAGTTGTGCACAGGCGCTCCTTAGCTGGGTAGTCTGCTAAGTAGATCGATTTTCGGATCGATCTATTGATCCCGTAGTCGATATGCCTGCCACTGCAACCTAAATACTCACTCAGATTACTTACTTCAGATTTCGAATAGGGAATAAGTAAAAATAAGTAAAAAACTTCAGATTTCGAATAAGGAATAAGTCACAAACTTCAGAT
This sequence comes from Ptychodera flava, assembly GCF_041260155.1. Lineage (NCBI taxonomy): Eukaryota > Metazoa > Hemichordata > Enteropneusta > Ptychoderidae > Ptychodera > Ptychodera flava. Next base: position 36,251,700 of record NC_091940.1, read on the forward strand.
TTCGAATAGGGAATAAGTAAAACACTTCAGATTTCGAATAAGTCACACACTTCAGATTTCGAATAGGGAATAAGTAGGCCCTAATATAGCCCTGCGTACGATGCTGTGTGTTCCGCTACAGCTACAGTAATAGCCCCGCTCACCACAGCCTAGACTCTCCACAGTCGCTGTGCCTTGTTTTGTGGCGCCATCGATGCTGACGGCCTGCATTCGCAGGCTACGCTGTGCAGCTGTGAGCACGCGCTGCCAGACACAGCGACTGTCCGTTCTTGCAAGGATATGAATAGTCATATGATAGTGACGTCAAAGAAACACCTATCTAACTGGGCGGAGAGAATATATACTAGCAGCTGGTAGACCTATATACGCTGTATGTTTTTAGTTTTCATTTTAATTTTATTTGGCTATGGTACTTGTCATTTTTGTTTTGATTAACGGATTTGTGGAGTTCTATAAGTACCCGGATCAGGCAGAAATCCGACCGGTCGCTTGCAAGAACGTCCAGACCCTGGGATTCGCGTCGCGTCTCTGAAGGGCGCGGGCGTGTTCCAACAAGGAAGAACGCGAATCGCAGGGTCCTTGCCAGACTAACCACAGCCCTGCAAAGACCCGTACGTAGAGTTGGTGACTTCAAATCCATTTTTGGACTTGACGTAAAAAGCAAAATTACTGCCGAAATTCAGCGTTCTTGGGCCCAAGTCGTATCCCTGCCTACCTCAGCTACTCGATCGCTTCCAAAAATGCCAGTCTTTTATTCTTTTTTCGTAAATAACCGTTGATGTCGGCAACTCTCTCGCTAGCCTAGACTCTCCACAGTCGCTGTGTCTTGTTTTGTGCGCGCCCAATGGGCCTGCATTCGAAGGCTACGCTGTGCTAGCTGTGAGCACGCGCTGCCAGACACAGCGACTGTCGGTTCTTGCAAGTATATGAATATTCATAAGGGCAGTGACGTCAAAAGAAACACCTATCTAACTGGGCGGAGAGAATATATACTAGTAGCTGGTAGACCTATATACGCAGTATGTTTTTATTTTTCATTTTTCATTTTATTTGGCTATGGTACTTGTCATTTTTATTTTGATTAACGGATGTGTGGAGTTCTATAAAGTACCCGGATCAGGCAGAATCCGACCGGTCGCTTGCAAGAACGTCCAGACCCTGGGATTCGCGTCGCGTCTCTGAAGGGCGCGCGCGTGTTCCAACAGGGAAGAACGCGAATTGCAGGGTCTCTGCCAGACTATCGCTAGCCCTGCGTACGTACGCAGTGTACGCTGTGCATTCCCTGTGTGCGTTCCTGACACACAGCGTACACTGCGTACGTACGCAGGGCTAGCGAGAGAGTTGCCGACATCGACGGTTATTTACGAAAAAGAATAAAAGACTGGCATTTTTGGAAGCGATCGAGTAGCTGAGGTAGGCAGGGATACGACTTGGGCCCAAGAACGCTGAATTTCGGCAGTAATTTGGCTTTTTACGTCAAGTCCAAAAATGGATTTGAAGTCACCAACTCTACGTACGGGTCTTTGCAGGGCTGTGGTGAGCGGGGCTATTAGCTGTAGCGGAACACACAGCATCGTACGCAGGGCTAGCCCTAATAAGGAATATGTAACAAACTTCACATTTTGAATAAGGAATAAGGAATAAGTACAAACTTCAAAGACCTCTTTTGTCTTCAGTCTCGGTCAAAACTCCACGATGTCCACACAAGTATTTTTTTTTAAATGTGTAGGCTATATTCTCTAAATCTTGTGATGCAGTTTTACAGATCTTGTAAGGGAGCGTTCAGTTTTTAGGGCCGGGGGGGGGCGGCAAAATCTTGTCGCCGGTGTTCAAAAAAATATAGACCTCCCCTGCATTTTTTGTGAAAAAAAGATGACCCCCCCCCCTTTGTCAGACGAAAAAAATTGATGACCCCCCCCCCCCCGAAAAATATCCAAAACCCATATGTAAAATTTACCCGCATGGTTTGGATTTGAACTCCGGTACGCGGCGCACTTTATTCGTGTAGCAGAGATGCCAGTGCACAAGCTTCTCAGCCACATCCATTGAAACGTCTGTTAATTAGGACGACTGTAAGGCAATTTTTAACTTCATTTCCATAGACAACTCATGTCCATGGACATTGTATAAAGTAAACTTTATTGGAGTGGTTCGCCAAAGGCAGCCCTCCGGTTAAGAGGGTCATGGGCCATTACGTAAAGTCAACTTTATTCTAGTGGGCCACCAAAGGTGGCCCGCCGGTAAAGCGGGTCGATCATGGCTATTGCATAAAGTAGACTTTACTGGACAGGGCCGCTGAAGGCGCGCGGCCATTACCATTATTCAGTGCCTGATCCCAGGGTCCCTCAAAAATGTTTGTAATACAAGCCGCGGCTTCAATTGGGAATTTTACAGTAAGATTGCCGTGGGGTATTACATAAAGTCAATTTATTGTAGTGGGCCGCCGCAGGCAGCCGCCGGTAAAGAGAGTCGGATCATGGCCATTGCATGAAGTAAACCTAATTGGAGTGGCCGCCAAAGGCGTCTGCCCGTTAAGAGGGTCATGGGTATTACATAAAGTCAATTTATTGTAGTGGGCCGCCGCAGGCAGCCCGCCGGTAAAGAGAGTCGGATCATGGCCATTGCATGAAGTAAACCTAATTGGAGTGGCCGCCAAAGGCGTCTGCCCGTTAAGAGGGTCATGGGTAATACATAATGTATATTTATTGTAGTGGGCCGCCGAAGTTGGCCCGCCGGTAAAGAGGGTCGATCATGGCCATGGCATGAAGTAAACCTAATTGGAGTGGGCCGCCAAAGGCGTCTGCCCGTTAAGAGGGTCATGGGTAATACATAATGTATATTTATTGTATTGGGCCGCTGAAGGCGGCCCGCCGGTAAAGAGGGTCGATCATGGCCATAGCATAAAGTGAACTTTATTATTTGTATTATGTTTTTGAAAATGTGGTGACCCCCCCCCCCTTTCCTACCAGTGAAAAAGCGATGACCTCCCTTTGCGGATTCCAAAATTACGATGACCCCCCCCCTGGATTTTGCCGCGCCCCCCCCCCCCCCCCCGGCCGTAAAAACTGAACGGTCCCTAAGTCCGTTGCCTTTTGACAAAGCTGTAAGGGGGAATTGTGTAAATAAAAGTGGTGAGTTTTTCGAGGGTACACAGTACGCTCGTTGGGTGTGACGATGACGACCACTGCATACCGCACATTATCGCTGTTGTGTATCATTTAATTATCAATTCTCGAAGTTCAGAATCGATCGTGTACGTGTGCGATCAAACGCCATTTGTTCACCGTGACTGCGTGCAGTGAACTCACCGACATAATGTGCCGAGTGTATTGTCTCAATGTTCGTAGCCTTACATGAGTTTAACAGAAATACACCACTGCAGTTCGTTTGCGATCTTAAGTGTTGCAGTGCTCGAGCGTTATAAATAATACAAATTACATGTACTTCAAGTACAAAGTAGTAAGGCCGAACCAAAAAAAATGTGCTGTTCCGATAACCCGACCTTCCTATTTTTATACCTGCCGATCCTAAACTTTTTAGAGCTACATAAACACGGAAGTAAAAAAAAAAGAAATCATGTGTGTTCTTTCCCCATTTTTGCTTGAACGAGCATGTCTTTTGTGTATTTTCCATTTTATACGTATGATACGTTTTTCTGGAAATGTTGAGGCCAGTGTTTTACCGCCGTGAACCCCTGAAAAATGCATATTTAAAAACAAAAATATTTTGGAAAAAAATCCCTGCCGACCTACCTACCTTATTTTTGAAAACCATGTTATCGTAACAGCACAATTTTTTTTGCCTAATATCCGTTACTTAAGTTTCATGCATCGTGCAATCATGAGACAGATCATAGGGGATAGCCTATGTGTCCGTCCCCAGGGGTGGGTAGGTGTTTTATTGTATTGCTAATAAAGGTTTATTCTACCAAACGTTGGTGTTTTCGTCTTGCACTGCCCTTAACAATCTTGCGTAAACGTTTTATCAGCATGCTGCATCTATTATCTGACCAGTTTGATTGCCTAATTCGCCAAAGCAAGCAAGGTAGTAATTTAGACTATTATTTGATGAGTTTGAGTGAGTTTAACTGATTTATACCTTGCTGGTGCGCTCGTTGTTGACTTTGTCAAAGTTAATCCGGTGATAATCTGGTGACAGCGTCCACAGATTAGTAATTTACCATATAGATAATATTACTTTGTACTTGAAGTAATTTGTGTTATATATATATATATATATATATATATATATATATATATTATATTATATATATATATATATATATATATATATATATATATATATATATTATATATTATATATATATATTATATATATATATATATATATATATATATATATATTTATATGAAAAAACTGAAAAGAAGCAAACTTACACTCTGGTTATTTCATCTGAACTTAGATGTGTTATTTGCCATCGTCGTAAACCACGTGCCTCTTTACGGCAACAGCTTAGCGCTGAAACCTTTTTGCCCCACACAACTTTGTCCCAAAACCATTTCGTACCAAAACCAACTCGTCCCAAGTACGAGCCAATAGTTCGACGTATTTCGTATGGACATTCATTGACAAAATGTATTAAATGTAAAGAATGTTTTCGTGCAGACCCTTCTTGTAACAAATGTAAAACATGTATTAAATGTTAAGAATGTATTTTGAGCATGGATAAATGTAAAAGATGTAAAACGTGCAGAATTCTTGACTACTGGCCATGGATGCCAAGTACTACTTTGTCCCACATCACATCACCCCACGTACTACCATCTTGGACTCAAACCACTTCTCTCAAAGTATAGTACCATCAGTATACTACTAAACAACGATGCCACAATGTATCACAGCGTTGTTTTTCCCTGCAACTTGGAAGCTTTACTGTGTTAGGACATTTTGGCTACCTCACACCATTTATTCTTGTACAAAACCGTAAATGGTAGAATTAGAAAAACGGTTATTTTCAGCTTTACCAGTTGGCGATAGTTTTGGGTTAGCCAAGTGTGGTTTGTTTGTTTGTTTTTTTGGGGGCGGGGGGCTGAAAAGGTTTTGGGGCAACATGACTCCTTTGGCAAAGATTTGGTGTTAGGTGTGTTTTTGGGCGAAGTGGTTTTGGTGTGGAATGTTGTGAGACGAGATGGTATGGTGAGAAGTGTTTTTGGTGCGAAGTGTCTGGGAACCTTGAAAATATATACAAGGATAGAATTTGAGTAAATAAACATTACAGTGCAACCTGGATTGAAAAAAATGTCCAGCACACATAAAAGAATGTACCTAATAAGATATGGTACTTATCCTTGGCTATACCAGGTAGTGAGAACTAAGGAAAACAAAAACTTATAGAGTTTGATGGGGTGTATATTAGAGGGCGCCTCTCATTAATTACCAAGTTATGATTGTTTTATTGCAATCTCAGTCTGTCTCAACATTACTACAATATTAGCTTTGTTTTTCTCTGACTTTGACGAATATTTTCTCTTTCATGCTTCATTACAATTGCACTTTTGCAATATTTGGTTTGAATTTCTATATTCTTTAAAATGGCAAAAGAAAATAGTATTAACCTTTTAAAATAGAGATTTGCAAATAAAGAACAATTATAATTACACTTGAAACTAATATTTTTTTGCTGTACATAATTTGTTGTTGTGAATACTTGAGAACATCTTTGACCATCTTCTCATTTTATCACAAAGTGACATATACACTAAATTGTTGAAAACCATTAAAAACAAATGAAATTACAAAAAAAAATTCACAAAATGAGGTAATGAAATTGATTCTGCTTGTATCAAGAATTCAATAAAACTTAAAGTACTTATGGCATATTGTTGTGAACACAAAAAACTTGACTTCTGTTAAGATTCCAGTACTTTGATATTTGGACATCCTGTAGTGGAATCATCAAAAAGTGAATAAACACATCTTGAGTATATAAGATATGACTGATAATCTAACAGTTCTGGCTCAGATATTCAGTTTTCATTGATTATCATCATTATCATAATAATGTGAATGTGTCTATATAAATTCAGAGAAGGATAGGTGTTGCACCTATGGTCTGGCTATTTCCCATGAGTCTCTGCCAGTAAGGACATAGTCAATCTCTTTATAATGTATTAAATTTTTCAACCGTTCTTCATCAAGAGCATTGAACAGCCCTGACACTGCTTTTGGTATTGCTGGAATCTTTGCAATTTTGCTTAATTCATTGTATTTCCACTGTAGAATGCCCATAAGATGGCTATCATAATAAGATGGAGGACCAACATGGATGGTATCCGTTGCATCTATGGATTTGCTGCTTCCCATGAGTCTTTGCCAGTTAGGATGTAGTTCATTTTCTTGTAGTGCATCAAATCTGTCTTCCGTATTTCGTAAACAGCATTGTAAAGCTGAGACACTGACCTTGGTATTGCTGGAATCTTTGCAATTTTGCTTAATTCTTTATTGTATTCCCACTGCAAAGTGCCCATACGATGGGCATAACGATTGGGAAATCCAAGGGTATTCCGTCTCCACTCATAGTCTTTCCTGGCATCTTCTTCCATTTCTTTCTTACTTGGAAGTTTTAAAGATCCATTCAGAACTGCCATTGTAAATTTCACTTGACAGTCAAACTGAGGGAATGGGCAGACAATGGAAATAATTCCAATGAAAGCAAGTGTTGGATACTGTGTGTGAATCAGATGTTTATAAAGAGGCGTGACGTGTTGATCTACTACCTTGACATTGCACTCTGGAGTCAAAAATGGGAAATCATAATTATACCCAGTACAAAGTAGGAGTACATCAGTTGGTTCTGAGGTACCATCGGTGAACACTACTTCTTTCTCTGTAAGATGCTCTATACCAGATTTCTCTGTCATGTTGCTAGGCAACTGAGTTATTATCTGTGCCTTGTTGTGACTCAGTATAGCTTTCTTGGCAAACTCACAAATGTCCAATGCTATGTCTCTGCCTGATGGGCCGGTGCCTAGCAGAACAACTGACTTATCCTTGAAGACTTGAGGGCGTCTGTAATTATGGCTGTGCATGATCTGTCCTTGGAAGTCATCTATGCCCAGCAGATCTGGAATCTTGGGAATGCAATAGTGTCTGTAAAAATAAGCCACAACTGTAGGTTTGTTGCTCAGTACCAAAGACAAACTTTATTCAGTTTCCATCCATTCAAGATTAGCAAAATGAATGACATATTGGTTCTAATAAATGTAATGAGCCATTCAAACATGAATTTTTTTTGTATTGCACTTCTGCTGGGCTGCATGGGCTATGAACATAATATGCCTTATCACACTACTAACTTTGCTTTGGATTACTGCACCATAGGACTTCCATGTGTCTGATCATTGCTTTAAATCCCGAACTTCTTTCAATTTAAAGGTAGAATGGGCCTCGGGGACATATAAGGCTCCAAAACTTATACGTTACTTAAGTTTCATGCATGTTTTCTGATCTACCACTTGTGGGGCTCATTTCAAAACGCTTGGCGTAAGAAATATTTTCACTGTCTTAGTTTTTTTCTTTAAATTATAATTTATTTTCTCACCATAGAATTAACACAGCCTTTTTGAATATCATATATTAGTAAAACTTAAGTAAGTTAATTGTCTCTCTAGTACCAAAATTTGCGAGGTTACTCTGATTTTAACTCTTGATTTTGTAAGAGCATATGGCTGAAAGTTTCATTTAGAAAAGTTTGAGGAAAAGTTTTAAGTCTTTCACTTTTGAGGTGCATACTACCTAAGATGATTTTGGATCATTCATATTTCTTTCAAATTATGCTAGGACACACCATAAATATAACAGTTTTGTCAATGTAATAGGTATAAATCATACAGAATATCAGAACAATAGTACAAACCCATAATCTACATCATAGTCATAAGTTATACTCCCACAATATATATCCAAATCTAAGTATGACAAATTTAAAGGTGTATATTATTTATTCAAATGAGCATTTAATAACAATATCATATTTGATAAAGCTTTACTATATTCATGACAGGTTTTATGGCCCTCTGTCTCTCAGACGTGTGTGCTAATAACTCAATTGTCCCATAAACTGTGGCAGTGTAGAAATACTCACCCATTACAGACTAACACAGCATCATACCGTTCTATAGTTAGTTCCTTACACTGCTTACGGACATCTCGGAATCCAACATCCCATAATACTTTCTCTTGGCCATCTTGATGCACAGGTTTCACATAGTCCACTGAAGTATTAAACTGAGAATAGCAATTTTGTCAACATTCTATATCACTTTTGGATTTTCTTAAAAGAAAGGTCATTCAAATATTTCAATTTTTTATAAGCAAGTTATAATGGAAAAATAATCGCAATCATACCAATCCATAATCCAATGACAGTAGGTCAGAATTCGTAAGACAATAGTTGTAAACATAGACACAAAACAGCACAGAACAGACAGTAAATAGACGGTACACAAACAAAGTCATATTCATGAAAGGAAGATATATGGACCTCTGGCCAGAAGACCAAGAAGTGATGTCAGGTGTTTCGAAAATGGTAAGCGCATCCTGCCCCACATGTGGCACCCGCCATATATCAATCTATAAGTCAGATAGGTAGTGGTCACTAACTAAGGCCCAATGTCACCGATGCCATCAGTGATCATTTGTCGAAGAGAGATATTGTATTTATCTACCAGCTTGCGATACCTGCCAAAAAAGCGTTTGAATGTAGAGACAAGTCTTGCTCTGGTGTAACCTTGATTTAACAGTTTGTAAGAGAGATGGCCATGTCTCTCTACAAAATCACCATATGAACTGCATGCTCTAGCATATCGAATAAGCTGGCAAATGTATACCCCATAAGCTGGTGAGAGTGGAATATCACTTATGAGGTGTGGAAAATTGATGATACTAAAGTTGAAATCATCTCTCTTGTCATATAGCCTAGTAGAAAGGTGACCATTAGAGTCAAAATCAAGTAAAATGTCCAGATATGAAGCAGAAAAGGCCGTTTCTGTAGTTTCTTTAATCTCCAATTCTGGAGGATAAATCATAGCGAGATATTTACTGAATTCAGAGTTATTCATTGAAATAACATCGTCTATGTATCTATATGTTAGATTGAAAGTTCGAGCTACAGAGACCTTTTTCTGTTTGATTAAGTTCTGGATAAATTCTGCCTCGTATGAGAACAGAAATAAGTCTGCAAGCAAGGGAGCACAGTTAGTGCCCATAGGAATTCCTATACACTGTTGGAAAATGTGCCCTCCAAATTCTACAAATATGTTGTCGATGAGGAAATCAAGCATACTGATAATGTCTTTCTCGGTATAAAACAATTTAGCGTTAGTAACATTTTTAACAAAATATGTAGAATTATACCCTAATACTACATATTTATAACAGCGTGAACCGTTTTTGTAGAAAAATGCTTGGTTGATGATGTTTTTCAAGCGTTCTTTCGATTTATTATGTGGTATTGTGGTATACAATGTGGAAAAATCGAAAGTTTTAATAGATGTTATTTCTGAAACAGATCTTGCTTTCAAATTTTCCAAGAGTTCCTTCAAATTGTTCAATATCCACATTTGATTTATAGTACCACTCCGAGAAAAGACAACATCACTGTATGCCTGAAGTCCCCATTTAACAGTACAAAGAACAGAAGTCAGTATCTTTGAGTTATTGAGTTATAATTCACAATTTGATCTAGATCTTGCTGACAATTTCAGGTATAGGTATGTTGCTCCCTGGCAATTAGCACTCAATTGATGTTAGGAACTTACAATATTACAACAGACTGTGTAATTTTTGAATACGACATTCATGAATATATTCTTATTAAAGAGGCACTCCCACTTGGTAAAATTTTTAAAACACATTTTTTTAATGCCAACGGTTGATATTTGACATGGCGACTGCGCGCGGATCGCGAGATATCGATAAAAACATGTCCTCAAAAAAGTAAAAGTTTGAATTCCGGTGGCCCACCTGAATTCAGCTTCCGAATATAGAACGTTCGGCACTGGGGCCATTGTCAACTAAGCTATGGAGTACGAGTCTACGCTGACGCTGCTGTACGCCACAGCAGTACCACTCGTGTCGGTGAGCGGTCATGTCCAATGGGAGAAAGCCAAGTCCTACTGACTCGGCAAAAAACGAAAAACAAAGTTTGCTGATTCCACCAGAATTCGCATAGGTGACTAGCACAGATAGGTGCGGTTGATACATAGTATGCATAGTGGCCGCCACGTGGTATGCGCGCATACCACACGCGGCTGCGCTATGTATAGAACCACGCGTAACTGTGCGGCAGACGAAAAAATGTAGTCATCAGAGGCAACTAATATTTTACACGTAAAAACTGATATCTATGTGGTATTGTTTAAAAATTAAATACAACTGATTGAGAATAATGAAAACGACAAAAACTAAGGAGAAGTTTTAAAAATACCGTCAATGACGCTGTACCTTCTCTAATGTGTGGCCAGGTCAGGTAATTGGTTGTTGGCATGGAGTTGTTGGTAAATAGTTGATGATGTAGGGGCATGAGGTGGGATATGGACCCAAAGAACCCAAAAGATGATTAAATACATCAATCAAAAAAATTCTAAGCTACAGTATAAACTGCCTAAAGATAGTTCAAAGTGTAAAAAAGTTAAACAATTCGGAAATAAGAATTAACAGTCCAAAATAGTAATGACGCACTTCCTTACTGACCTGAGTGCATGTGAAATACACAACCTGGCATCTGTAAATTAAATGTATACCAAGTGATCATTTCCAGTCACTTTTAACTGTTTTTAATGGATTTTCCAAAGAGTCCTGTGGAAATGATGAAAAACGCTTATCTGGTCTTGTGTTTGTATAACCTCATGGCTGATAATTGTCATAGTATTGAAAAAAAATTGAAAGTGAAGAAATTACTGTTTTAATAGGCATATTTTCCTTGAAATACATGACCGTGTAAAGAATATATGCTAAAAGTGTTTAAGAGTAAATTTCTTTTCAAAAAATAATTTAATTTGTGACCAAAGGATTTTTATTCTTTGAGTTTACAAATTCAAACATTGCAATTTGTTCAATCATCTTGTGCAGTGCAAAATTTATAAAATGACTGAAAAACAAAAAAAATTGGCAGAATTACAGTCTTTGTGATGTAAAATTATGGGTTGACATCACGATAACTGTTAATCTGTTTGAAGTACTAATATACTATAATTTAAAAAGAAAAATTCATGCAGAAACGGTAAAATATATTGTCAGCAATGTAGTGTTAATTTTGACTTTACATCAAAATATGCCTTTGCTGGATACCAAATATATAGAGCCAAATATATAGAGCGAAATATCAGCCATGTTCAGCAAAATCCACACAACAGCATTGATCCTTTTCTAATTTGATTTGATTTGCTTATGTTATCCTTGTATGACAGTCAGTACAATATGGAACTTGAACACAACACAGTGAATAAGTATGCTGTAAATGAAATGGTGTGGCTGCATCCACATGCAGCAATAGGAGAGCCTTTGTCTCTCACCCCTCATTTCCAACCTGTCCCATCCCTGAAAAAATAGTTTGGTCTTATATTTATAATGTTAATAATTTCTGTATTTGTTAAAATGTTCGCATCTCAAAAACTTTTGATCATAACATTTTCATTGTTTTTTATAGCTGACCAATCAGTTAACCTATTTATTTTGAATATTTGTGCATTTTTCCTCAGTATTTGACATTTTCTGAATACCTTCTTATTCAGTTTGTCATTTTCTAAAAGTTTAAATGCTCCATTGTGTGGTCAAGCTTTCCACAAGCATCAAATGTGGTACTTCATATAGGAGGGTCTGCCTCTAGAGGGCGGGCATCATGAACACTCCTGTGTTTGTTGGTTTCCTCCACGTAAACTTCTGATTGTACTGTAAACATTGAACATGGCCGACGTCCGATTTTCCTGTCTAAAACTTTCACTCATTTTCGTTCATATGACTCTGAAACTCCAGGAAACGATTGGGAAGAAAGGGTTATCTTGAAATATTGAGGTACTCGCCGATATTTTGCAAAATTAAATGAGAAAAAATGCAAGGAAAATGCCGACAGGCTTACACAATGACAGTTTTCAGACTCGGAGGCATATGATCATCTCTGCAGATTATGCAACAGGCCCAGATCACGTGAGGCCATGAGGGGATATCCACGCAACTCAGTACCAAACACTAGCGCTCACAGAGTGAGCAAACACAAAGTGAGTACCCCTAACGTCAGCTCAGTAGTCTGTAATAGATTGTAGTCAACTAAGAAACCTTGGAGAAAGGCTTAACACTGTGGCTATGCCGCTAAGTCCCTTTTGATTTTGTCATAGCTCAAAATCATTCTCCCACACCTCAACCTGAGCCATGAACACCCCCACCAGTTTATGATATGACCCATCACAATGGCATGACGTCAACGGATCTTGACAGACGGAAGTCTTGACAGACGGAAGTTCTTGACAGCAGCATATTGGTTTTCAACTCTAATACCTTCTCTGTCTATAAATAGACACGAGAAGGTAAAAAAGAATTACCACAGGTAAAGGCATTGATAATGATGTATATGAAGTCATCGCAGTAGGCGGTAAATTAATTGCGTCATTCGAACGTTTTTGGACTCCTTAGAATATTGTCAATCAGCATAACAACACACTTTCGGGGGATTTCGGGTCATAACCAGAAACGATCGTAAAACTTAGGAATGTGAAAAATACGCTCGGGAAATGACATGTTTTTATCGATATCTCGCAATCCGCGTGCAGTCCCCACGTCAAATATTGACCGTTGGATTAAAAGAATGTGTTTTAAAAATGTTACCAAGTGGGAGTGCCTCTTTAATGTGTTCATGAAGGGTCATGTATCCTTCCATCTATTAGGCTTCTAATGTCTGTGAATTGCCACAAATCTATCAGAGAGACTTGATGAAAAACAGAGATTTCATACAGATGATACCTAAATTATGGATTTTCTAATCATGGAATGAAACTGTTGACTGTGTCTGAAAATCTAAGTTTCACTATGTTTGAAGTTGTTCCTTTCTGATTTGGATCAAATTCATTCTTGAATAGGTACAGGTCAGTTTATAAAGCAATGTTGTTTGCAGGTGCATGTAAACATTTGGTGATACAGCAAGACAAAGGGCGTGTCAACTGATAAGGCTAAAAATGATATTATGAGTTTGTTTTTCATGCTGAGTCTCTTTACATAAAAGTAAGACTTTGGTGGACATTGTGTGCAAAGAGGTATGCATCTGAAACATGATGTAGAATAAACAAATAAATGCAGATGTTCATACTGGGTTGTTAATGAACTAATTATGATTTGTCTCACTGATCAAATTTCCAGCATGGCCAAATCTAAGTATAACCAATAAACACCTTAGAAGTTAAATCAAATTAAGTGCATTTATTTTGGACATATTATCCTGATTTCAGAATTTTATTAAATATGCAAATAGGCTACAAAGCAGTATGTTATAGTTATCAAACTTTTTTATGCAAAACTAAATATGACATATATAGCTTAAAAGTCCAATCAAATTATTTGCATTCAGAATTGATATTTGGCCAAAATACAAAAAAGGCATTATTATGTAAATGAGCTAATAATGAGCATACAATATATACATCATACTGTAAACCTATAAATGTAAGTTTTATGCAATGTACTTCAGAAGTCAAAAAAATTCAGCATATTCAGCATTGATATACATGATTGATGTACATGGTCTAATTAAAGAAATTCATTGAATATGCAAATGAGCAAATCATCAGAATGTTGTACCAATTCAACACAGTATTAACAGATTTAGTATCATCGATGAACAACATAGGGTTGGTCAAAATCAATGTCTTCAGATTGATATATGGATTAATTACAGAAATTCATTAAATATGCAAATGAGCTAATTAAAAGAATGCTGTGCTTATAGAACTAACAAAGTAGGTGGACTGAAATATGTTAATTAAATACATGCCTTCAGTATTGATACTTAGCCAATTATAGAAATTCACTTAATATGCAAATGAGCTCATAATCAGCATGTCATGCAAATCGAACCTAAGTATGATGTATAACAAATAAATAGTAGATGTTTAGTTAAACTCAGTGCATTTAGTGTTGTTATTTGACATGTTTAATTAAATTTACAAAACATGAAAATGAGCAAATAATCAGTATGTCACGGTTATCAAACTTTCAGCATAACTTGACGCAAAGATAACCAACATACTTCAGAGGTCTGATGAAATTCATGGCCTATACAATAATTGATTAAATATGCAAATAAGATTATAACTTTTAACCATATACCAACAAAACTTTCAGCATGAAAGCCCAAACAACAGTTTTAGTGCTTGCACATACATAACATTTAATTTGGTGATTTTCAAGATATTGCCCATTGCACTAGTTCATTAATTATGCAAATTACTGTAAATTATGCAGACCATATGCACAAAAATCAGACTAGATTTAGATGTTTCCATGATTATGCTATTTACCAATTCTCATGGTTTCAAGTTATGACTGAAATCAAATCTATTTATAGACGGCCAGACAGGCAGGCAGACATAGTTTCAGACAATTGTGGTAATACTGGACATCATTTAGGCCTTTGACCCACAATGTTCAAAAATGCTGTGGTCAAAAAGTCATTCCATTTCTGTTGTTTTTTGAGCAGACATGATCCAGCTACTGATGTATAAAAACAACAACAAGAGGATGTATGCATGCAAATTAAGTGACATGTAGCAAGATGACAGGATTAGTTCACAGTTAAGACATGTACAAACGTAATTGATGTGTGGAAACACCTAGGAAAACTCTTTCTTATTTTGGGGCTACTTACTCTGATGAACTTTTTCAGATCATATTTCTCACAATAATCATTGAGATATTTCAGAACATCCTGGTGTTTCACATATGATGGAAGAGATTTGTCAAATGGGAAATCTGGGAATGCCATGACTTCCTTTGGTAAGTTGGTCCTTGAATAAAAAATTATGGATACAAAGAGAATCGTGATTGCAATATGTCAGTCTTCATAAAAGACAGCAGAATAGTTGACTTCACACCTCACTGAAAATAATTTCTTCATTAAGATTAAAATATCAAAAATTTTTGAAGCCATATAGACTTACTGGTTTCTGTCAAGTGGTTGATAGAGAATGGATAGTTGTAAAACGTGACCATCTAGTCCTAAACACAAGAAGAACATCATAACTTTTCAAAGGGCTTATGGATTTCCTGATGTCCAATAAGTCAATGTCAATGACAAACTCCCCATCAGTTGGTGATAGTATTTGATTTAAAAGTAAACTTTCAAAAGTTTTGGATGTCTAGGTAACAGTATCGTTCTTCGATCTTTTCATTGATAGGAAGTGCTACAATATAGACAAAAAAAGTAATTTAGCAACACATAACACATGACATATGCATCGCCACCCACCCTGGTCCTAGTGTGCCTGTAAAATGGAAAATTATTTGCAGGAACAAGAATACTCAATTTGTATTTTTTTGTAATTTGTTTTTATAAAATAGAATGTCAAAAATTTGATATATAAACTCTGAACAGTAACTTCCAGATTCACAAGTTAGTACTCTAGAAAGTGATTGCTTTATGCTAATTCATTCTTCAAAAAAAACAAACAATGAAGTTTTTCAGTGTGAGATGGATTGGATTTTCAATTTGTTGTTAGCCACCAAACCAAAATGAATGTGTACATATAAAAACGCAGTTAAGTGGTTAAAGATACAAAGTCGGCCATTTTCCATGAATTTTGTGTGATATGAGATACTACTTATATTGATTGACATGTTGAAAGATACTGAATGAATGGGTTATCATGCATATATTCGACTCCAGTTTTAAACACAATAAGTGAAACAATCGCGGTAATGAATTAATGGTCATGACCATTAATTTATTATCGCGATGGTTTCATTTAATTTGTCTAAAACCGGGATCAAATATATGCATAGTCACCCATTCATTCAGTATTTTTCAGCATGTCAGACAATATAAGTAGTATCTCGTATCAAACAAAATTCATAGAAAATAGCCGACTTTGTTCCTTTAAAGTGATGAGCTTGTGATTGTTTTGGTACTATTGCTTTCTGAAAGTAACTTGTTCAGCTGTGTATAGTGTATAGGCTGAGTCTGGCCTTGAAAAAGTTCAAGTATTAGATCAATTGATAGCCGTATCAAAGCATACAAATATTAACAGTCAAATTTATCTTTATCACTTTGTAATTGTCTTCAATCTCTAGAGTTCAAATCTTCCAAAGTTGCGAGAATCATACTTACTTTAGGTCCCAGTACATACTTGAGTGAATGCTCTCACCATATTTATCTGTTCCAATTTCTTCTGTGTACACCCACGTTCCTCCAATTTCCTGTGTCTTTTCAAAGACATGAGGTTCAAATATACAGGGATCACTAGCTAAATGTCTTGCTGCACACAAACCAGCGGCACCAGCACCTATTATAGCTACACGTAACATCATTTTGGTTGATTTACCTGAAACAATGGGCATTATTCAACTGCTGGGATTATTTGAATTCGGCTGGAAAATCCTCCACTCCCCAAAATAAAACGCCATTAGGGGAACACCATTTGATTTCTGGGGGGGGTATGGAGGATTTTGAGAAAAAAAAATTTGTCGCCAGGTGAGATAGAAGAAAAAAAAAATTGATCCTGCCATGGCCTGAGAAAAAAAAAATTGTCATAACAGACAGAAGTGACAAAAAAAATTGTCACAATGCACCAGAAATTAGCAAAATTTGGAAACCCTATTCTCATGTATTCCTTGCCGGCGCGCCGCCATAGGCGGCGCAAATGTTTTTACCACAAGCAATTCTTATGTTTTTTTCCCAGCACTTATGATATAAGCATGCACTACATAGGTCTACTTACACCTCAGTGCACTCAATGTTTTCCTTCCCTTTTCTGACCCAAGAAATCATATTTCAGGATTTCTGTTGCAATATCTCAATGGCATAGGCACTATCTAAAAGGGACTTTTTGACTTCTTTAAATTGTGAAAATTTTAAAACACAAGACAGGAGTCAATAAACTAGTGTTAAAATCAATATATTATTCTCTCAATATAAATATATTAGGAAGATGTACAAGTTGACAATTTAAAATACCTATCGGATTGCACTACACTGCACTGTAGCGCACATCAATTTCTCAAAATTTTCACAGGATCTAGGACAAAACTGAACTGTTGTGAATTCATCCTTTATTATCACAGAAACATGTTTTCATTTACCTCAGTTCAATGACCATTTTGACAGTTAAACATACCATATTCATGCTTTTCACTAGAAGCTGGCAGCTGGAGAAATGACACAAGAAGGTCACAGATTTTCCGTTCCTGTATATTTATTTATCTTCAGTCTCTGGCAAACAGAACTGTTTTTCACAAATTGTATTGTCATTGTTTGGTTGTTGAATATTGTGACACAAACACTGATCATGCATAAAATGTAAAAAAATATTGCAGTGTTCAATGTCATTTCCAAACAGTTTTACCAAATGCAAAATAACCTGAAACTCCTCTCAGATTGCACCATTAAACACATCAATTTCCCAAAATTTCCAATACGAGAGGGGGAAACCCCCTCTCCTGCTCTCCCCCTTTGGGTACTGTTCTAACAGTTTCACTTAGTAAAAAAAAAATTAAAACACACCTCTCAGATCGCACCAGACTGCACCATTGCACACATCAATATCTTAAACTTTCCATGCAAGATAGGGGAAAGCCCCTGTGACACTTTCCCCCTAAGCCTCTCATGTACGTGTTCTCCCCCTGTTCTTTCAAATTCTGCCCGGTCAGATATCCTAGTAAAAATCCTGTCATAATACCCATCCAAATTAAACAATATACTATATGGTTAGATACTGCGTGAGCTTTTATATCTTTATTTTATTGTGACTTGCAATTTCATTTTGATGGGTTCACCTTTTTTGAACCATCATGAGATAACTGATGATGGTCTACCAGAGTACATCAGGATTTAAAAGGTCTTTACTGTTGCTGTATTATGTAAATTTTACAAATACATGTATTTGTATTTAACTTTTCTAAGTGGGGGATCAGTCAAAATTTCAGAGTTAGAGAGGGGAGTTATTCAAATTCATCATGGTTGATGGGGGGAGGGGGTGTCACTTGAAATTTCTGAGTTTCAGGCCGTAAATAATGACGGCTCCCTTACAAACAACACATCACAAACTTGATGACAAAGAAAAAAAAATTTGCATTGCTACTTCATTTGGAAAAAAAAATTGATGCAGCTCTGACAGTAGAAAAAAAAAATTGCTGTCACTGTGACAGGAAAAAAAAATTTGCTCCCATACCCATTTCCTCCATACCCCCCAAAAAATCAAATGGTTCTCCCCTTAGTTCTTCCAATATGCAATTGCAACAATCAACTGTTCTTATCTTATCAGGCGATCTTGAATCTGTACGGCGGGGCTTTTACTTTTACCTCCGAAAAGTAAAAGGCACAACATAAGTCTAGATTCCATGCAAGCTGTCTCCAGCATTGAATTTGAGGACAGGTATCCCGACCATATGCATTTTCAATTTCAGAATCAATTCGGTCACGATTACTGTGGTTTAGACTTGGTTCAAGTCGGTGAATTTAAAAAAAATAAAATCATTTACAATAGTTTCTCTTGTGTCTCTCCTATTTCGTACAAAGTACAAACCTATCCGGAATTTGGCAGCTCACGCCAGGTTTTCCCAGCGATTGAATGTGTCATGAGTCTGCGCAGTAGTGAGTTAGTTTCTGCCGGGTGAAACCCCCTACTCATCGCGTTCACCCTACTCATCGCGGACACTCACGCGCGCGTTTCACATGAAAGCAAAATACAAATTATTGCGTTCACTCCACTCAAACATTCACAAATCACAGACTTGAACCAAGTCTAACCGTGGTTCTGTTAAGTGTGATTGTACTTACCAGAATGACGTACACTTCGATCTCGACCTCAAAGCAGAAGTGACGGTGATTGCTTAACGCGTCTTGCTCCGAAAACTGATATGATACTTTCTCTCGTGACTAGTGACGTAATGACCTTGTCCAGTCGCTATCTCGGCTCGTGACGCGTGCATAACTTTAGGGGTGGACCATTTGATATCCTGGGGGGGCTTGGAAGATTGGTGGAGAGCCATTATTTTTTTTCCCACGTGCTTCACCATGAAGAGCTACTGCTTGATTTTTATTGATGCTGCAGTGTGCATCGAACAATTGCCAAGATTTTTTTTTTCCGAGTCGCAATGGTCCATAATTTTTTTTCCATCAGCCACCTAAAGCCAGATTTTTTTTTCGAGCAACTCCACCTGGCATCTTTTTTTTCCCCCAAATCTTCCAAGCCCCCCCAGGATATCAAATGGTCCACCCCTAAAAAAAATATATCTCGAAGAAGGAAAGTGAAAAAAAAAAGTTGCCAGCATATGCCCTGTAGAAAAAAAATAATTCATGGTAAAGCACGTGGGAAAAAAAATAATGGCTCTCCACCAATCTTCCAAGCCCCCCCCCAAGGATATCAAATGGTCCACCCCTTACCAAATTTCGGTGCAATGTTTGTTTGCTTGGTTTTTCACACCCAGTAACCTGGTAACAAGATGCTGTTCTGTCGCACACAGACTATATTCAAGAAACTAAGGGACCGTCTCAGGTTGTCGCAGAAGTTCAAGAAACGAAATTTCTTCGTTTAGATCAAAACCCACTCCCCCCTCCCCCTAAACGAAACTTCAAAAGTGCGAAATGTTCATGTCTGCCTGAGAGTACATGTACAACGTTGCATTTTGCTACAAAAGACGTATTATCCTTGCCACATTACAAACCGAGGCTTGGTCTGCAATACCCTAATGCCAGCACTTGCAAATGCAGTAACATCCGAGTAATCGTCATACGGTTCAGGCGATTTACCCATAGGCCCTATACGGATATCCCTCATTTGTTATAGGAAACCCTGTCCAGTTCTGGCCGTTCCAGTATGCATTGACTGTTTGATTGGTTGTCGCAGACACTTGCTTTGATTCCTTACAGCGAATTTGGGCTTCGGTTATATCAGTCTAATGATACTTTTTGTCTTTGAATGCGATGAATGAAAGGTTTAGGATACAATGTTACTATCGGTAAATTGTGTTTGGGGAACGAACGAGATGGAAACAGCTACAAAGTTGTTGGCACGAGTGTGCATTTTTTTCTTTAATTTAAAATAAACATACGAAAACTTGTGGTCACAAAATAAAAGTGCGAAAGTGAAGTTCACTAATTGAATGGAGGTCAAACCCCCTCCCCCCCTAAACGAACGAATTTCGCTTTTTGAACTTCTGCGACAATCTGAGACGGTTAAATGAAGTTATGTAAATACATGTACATTTTTGATTCACTTTACAAAAACATATTTGTAAAATCATGTACATTTATGGCATTTACTTTTTATTGTTGTCCTTACATTGAAAGTAGCCGGGTAATTTAAGAAAGTAGACGGGTGGACTGCGAGGGAGCGAAGCGACTGAGTGGCGAGTGAGCGTAGCGAACGAGGGGGGAGAGCGCGAGAGGGGGGTGTCCCCCCTCTCGCAAGGCGAAAAATGAAATTTTGGAGTGGAAATGGTTTTCTCTGGTGGCATCTGAGGTGACATTTACTGACTGAAACAGTACTTTTGTTGTGTGTCTTAGACGTGGCTCACATACAACAAAACAAACAAACATGATTTTGTTTTGTTTGTATTATTTATGACACACTTATGGTTTTATTTGCAGTGAAGATGTAACATTTTATCTTAAATCACCTGCTGTCTGCTCATTTCATTGCCCATTTCCCATTCTTCATTACCACATAGTAGTTTCCCCAAAACCATCAAACTCATTCAATTCTAATCAAAACACATTCGCTTTTGTTAAGAAAAACATTGGTAAGATAATTCACTATAACAGTGTTCGCATTTACGAATAAAACATGCGTATATAGAAAACTCATAACAATGAAAATATGTGTAGAGAGTCGATCCAATGCGTAATAATATTACGCATTGGATTGAGTCTCTACGCATTCTTTCATTGTTATGAGTTTTCTATGCGCAAACGATAATAGTAAAATGTTTGCAGGCTGTCTCTCTTCTTGTGGTATTTTGACAAAATCCTTACATTCAGATTTACACATTTCTGGAAAACACTGGTGAGCAATTTCAATTTCAGCATACTTCCTCTAATCAGAAGGTCATGTATACTGTACAATTGTTCATATTCAGTTATTGTTCCTCAAGCTTGAAATGGTTTATGCTTTATAAAACTCTAGAGCTACTGCTTGATTTTTATTGATGCTGCAGTGTGCATCGAACAATTGCCAAGATTTTTTTTTTCCGAGTCGCAATGGTCCATAATTTTTTTTCCATCAGCCACCTAAAGCCAGATTTTTTTTTCGAGCAACTCCACCTGGCATCTTTTTTTCCCCCCAAATCTTCCAAGCCCCCCCCAGGATATCAAATGGTCCACCCCTTATCTGACCATGGATGTACAAAAATAGAAGGATACAGGACAGCCCTACAATCCCTTTCACTCCTATTGTTATCTCTTTGTCTATACTAGTCTTTCAAGCTGTGGCATGGTTGCCGCAATCAGGACGGCAGACACACCCACTTCACTCATAATATTGTGAACATCGAAATATTGTTGCCAAAAATTCGTAAGAAAAAACTTAAACTTTCAAACTTGTGAAATGTTTACCTGTCAATAGACAACCAATGAAATACAACTACACAGAACGGCATGACATGACATGACATAACATAACATAACATAACATAACATAACATAACAAATTGCTTGCTTTGAATGCCCAAACTGAACAAAGATCAAACAAACCAAAGACTGAGAAAATCGATGCATATTTGACCAATAATCTTTTGAAGCGACTTTGATAAAGTACCCTTGTTGTAAAATTACTCTCACTTACAAAGTATCTAGCTGCGGAGTCTAATTTTTTCTTCAGTAAGAGGTTGAAGGTATGAACTCTTAAAAATGTTTGTTCTCCTTGCATACATTTGTTGAAGGTTGGGCAAACTATAACCATTTTAGGGACGATTCAGAATTTACTTCCAGGGGGAGGGTGGAGGATTTTCTATTTTCTCGGTGATTTTTTTCCATGGCCCCCTAGTAAATTATAGAAAAAATCTATGGCCCCCCCTCATCTTTCCTGGTTTTTTTCCATGGCCCCCCCTAATATATACATGCATGCTTATACGGTACATTATAGACATGTCTAGTCTAACAAGTTGCAGGAACTGTAGGGCCCAGTGGACATTAATCGATGATATAACAAATCATTTCAGGGTTATGTGACTATAAAAGAATGATTTGCAGGGACTGCAAGTGGCACACTTTTGGAAAGGGTAGCAATAAACATATCTGGTTGTAAATTTCTGAAGAAAAGTTAATTACTAAATATGAATACTTTTTTCGTTATGTCTCACTGATGCATATGATGCACACAAAGACAAGCAAAGATGTCAGTTAGAAATGGTGAACAGAAAATCAGAGGAGCAGATAATTGGCAAAGTGATATATATCTTGAAGTTTAATGGTACATCTCATTTGCAGATATCCAGATATTTCTGGAAAGTGAGATGTACATGTACATGCACACGTTCAGCATACATTTTCATTTGATGATGCTGAATATTTGCAGACTCAGGGTGAAAGTTTTAAACATTAAGAATTAAAATTGGTGAAAGCCAACTTGTTTTTAATTTTCTCTTTTTTTCTAATTTGGTTGTCATAAAACCAAGTTGCTGCCACTGAAAGCAACAATGCTGAGGAATATTTTAGAACATTTCGTGAACAAAACACCTTATCCAAAACATGAATTCACATGTTATTCTGCTCATTCCATTCACAATCCAATGTTCATATTAAAATGCAGATAACCCTGTGTAAGTCAAAATTCACATTTTGTCAGCAGTATTTTTCAAAATTGACAGAGCATTCATATTTCAAATTTTTTTTAACAAACTTTAATTTTAGAATAGTCATGATGCGCATGTTTTCAGATGACACGAAACAATACATGTTAATTTGTTTTTTTGCCTTTTCTGCCAGCCACCACTGTGAAATCTTTGATTATACATATCAGAATGAATGGGACACAAAAGTATTAGCATCAATACACAATGTGTAAGCCTATCCACATTTCTCCTAGCCTCATACACACTGAGATCACTTCTTGGACTACAGCAAATTTCTTATGTACACAATATTTCAACAATCCGACACCATAGCATTGGTGCAGTGCCACATGATCTTCTGGATGCACATACAGGATTATTGGAAAATCAACCTTTTTGTAAATTTTTCACAATATATTTTTGACAGTAATACATAATATTTTTATTTTCAACATTAAAACCTATTCGTTGAAAAGCACCTTGAAGATGAGACGGCCATAAATTTATTTCAAAAAGTTTATAGTAGATGTAAGCACTGTAAAAAGTTATGTAGAACATTTAAAAAATTTAGAAAGGTAAAATTGATGAGAATGAAACATAGAAAAAAGGAGCAGAAAAGAAGAGGAGCAGTAGCAGTAGTTTACTCAAAGGATGAAGTGGGTGTATATTTGGGGTAAAAAACCTCATTTTTTGTATTAATGATAAAAATTAATTTAAGTCGAAAACTAGACAGTATTTTCTGAAATGTAATATTTCACTTGAAAGGATAGTATTCATGTAGAAAAAACAACTATTTTACTTGGCATTATCCATCTTCATTTTAAAATTGTAGGGGTTTAAAGACTGACACTCTAATAATTGATTAAAATCATGATCAGTAAAATTAAAATGCCTCTTATTCAAAATGCCTCTTATTAAAAATGTAAGAGCTTTATTGCCAAACAAAACCAATTGATAGTTGTTGTGTTATATAGCATTTAAAAAACATAATGTGAAATTTCAGAAAATTTGACCCAGCTGGAGTGGAGTTAAATTCGTTGGAAATTTTGAAATTGGGAGGCAAAAGAAGCCAAGAAATCAGGTGATTTGCATACATTTGCATAAATTAACACTTCTTTATCATGCAACTTTCAACTGCTTTACAAGCTACAAGGTAAACCCAACCTTAATAAGACATTTGCTGTAATTTTTTAGCATTTGTTCAATGTCATCTCTGTGTATCAGCATTTGTTTGTTATTCTATCACTACATAGCACACCCAATGCTGTATTTAGCAACATACCAGTGTGAACATAAATGACCATTGTTATTGTTGATAAACGAATTCTAGTCTGGACTTGATCTGAGATCTCTTTTCAACAAAAACAACCCTGACTGTTCACTGTATGGTTTGTATTGACACGCTAAATACTGGACATTTCATAACGCTTCAGGGAGGAGAACAAGATACTGCAGTAGATGCATAAAACAAACCACTATGAATATTACCGAATTTGGCAGCTAAAGGAGTTTAACTAAACATGTTGAGTTTATCTGTCACCCAGGTAGCGTCTACGGTGCTCTTTTGTACAGAGCAGAAATTCTGGGCAAATATTGAATTGATGTTTTTTTTCCTTGGCCCCCCCCTAAAAGATTGTGGTATTTTTGTCTGGCCCCCCTAAATTTTCTTGGGAAAAACGGGTGGCCCCCCCTGAAAATCCTCCACCCCCCCCTGGAAGTAAATTCTGAATCGTCCCTTAGCAGCTTCCAAATTTTGTTCCAAGCTTTTGCACCTAACCTTGGGCCAAACTTTACGGATTAATCATCTTCGTTTTTACTAGCTTTGGGTCCCTTGACTCAATATTTGACATAAGGGTTAATTTTGTTCAGTTATAGGGAGCAGATTTTGATGCCGAGTCTTGGAAAATTATGGTTTGAAGTTATGATCACATGTAAGTAAAATACAAAGACAAGTAATCAGGCTTTGGATAAAATATTAAACTGCCTTTTACGGGCTGATTTTGACTTTTACGTTTTTAACTGTGGTGGCGGGGTTAACAATGTAAAAGTCAAAACCTTGGAGACCGACATCGCGTCGCGACACGGACACCATTTATCGTGCATTTCGTGTCGTGTCGTCTGCGCCGCTAAAGTGAGTGCGGCTTGGTCGACTGCATCACGACTTATACCACAAGTTTCCTGTTGACAAGGATTAATACCGATGTACTGAATTATATCGAGTATAGCCATAAATGAGACACAAAAATCCGACGACACTTCTGAAAATACACGACAGCGAAGGTGGATAGAGGGACAGCACGACTATGGATTCGTAGCGACTCAGAAAGTTCGTGATTTATCCTGTTCCGTGTAAGTTTTTGAAACAAAGTACGAAGCTGTACTCACTTCAAATTTTCCCTAATCCGCTCACAAATTCCTTTCTAAGATGATAAATTCGGCATATGGCACGTGTAAGGAAGGACATGGATAATTCTTGAAGATGAACTGACTGGCACAAGAACTATTAAACGCCGTACGTCCACATTGCATTCGTACGTAGAGGCCGTACAGATATCTGCAGATACCTCTGGGAGTAGCCCGAGGTAAATTTTGACCTGATTTTGGTAGGCCTCGTAACTTTCATGAAGGGCTGTGAGTATTTTTCAGAGTAGGAAAAATTATTCACTTTCCACACTCCAGGTTGTGTTTCACATTTAACGCTGTTCTTTAAATAAATATAAACATCCTTCAAATTATGATTAACATCTTAAAATTTAATTTTTTTAATCTGAAATTGTATCATAACCACCCAGTGAAGTGGAATGACCCAATAGCAGAATAATATCAAGTGAAATAGTTGCCATCACTCCTTCATAGTAATATATATATATATATATATATATATATATATATATATATATATATATATATATATATATATATATATATAATATATATACATACATCATTGCATTGCTGTATATATATATATATATATATATATATATATATATATATATATATATATATATATATTATATAATATATACAATCATTGCATTGCTGTATTTATTTCCATCCGAGTGAATTTAAACTGTTTAAGTACTTTCGACTATATATATATGCAAAAGTTTAAAAGAAGCAAGCACAAGCTTACACTCCAATTAATTCATCTGAACTTTGATGTATTATTTGTGTACAACGTTTCACTTTATTACTATAGAATAGAGCTTCTTCAGGTGCATCAAAAGAGAGTGATGAAACGTAGATCTCCGTATGCTTGTAAATTGCACGATAAAAGTGAAATATGGCTCGATTTAGTTTACACAGAAGTTACATGAATGTTTTTGACACTTTCAAAACTACATTGAATAGAAGACTTCGAAAATAAGGTCCAGACACTTCGCACTAAAACCTCTTGGCCAAACACAACATTGTCCAAAAACGAAAGATAGAAGTGAATTTGAGTAAATAAACATTACATTGCAAAGTGGATTGGAAAAGAAATGTCTAGCCCACAGAAAAGAATGTACCTTTTAAGATATGGGACTAATCTTGGTGATACCAGGTAGTAAGAAAAAGGAAAACACAAATTTATACAGTTTGGTGGGTTGTATACAGACGTCTTACTGTGTCTCATTAAATCACATTGTTCTGTTTGTTTTATTGCAATCTAAGTCACGTCTCAACATTACTACAATATTACGTTTTTCTCCGACTTTTACGAATATTTTCTCTTTCATGCTTCATTGCACTTTTGCAATATATGGTTTGAATTTCTTCATTCATTAAAATGACAAAAGAAAATAGTATTAACCCTTTGAGTGCTGTGATTTTCCCTACAAAATATCAGTGCAACATTTTACTAACTTTTATAAATTTTGCTTTAATTTTTTTGATAATTTTTGACCAAATGGACACACAATTTCATTGGCTACGGTTTTTAATCAAAATTTTGGCAAAAATCTGAAAAAAATTTGACTGGGGTATATTCTATAAAAGCGACAAAATTTGACTTTTGCGTGACTCAAAGTATTAATGATATATTTGCTGCCTTACTCAAATAAATAGAGATTTGCAAAAAAGGAACAATTATAATTACACTTGAAACTCACATTTTTTTGCTGTGAATTATCTGTTGTTGTGAATACTTGAGAATGTCTTTGATCATCTTCCAATTTTATCACAAAGTGACATATACACTAATTGATATACACTAATTGCTGAAAACAATGGAATATTTTCTAATGAGTATTCTTGGCTTTCTTGCATTGTATTCATTCCACCTCTGCATCTGATGGAGGAGACCATTGTTTTCAAAAGTTCATGCTAAATCACTACAGTTGATCTCAATTGTGCTGCCTAAACCCTAGTGAACTACCAACTTAGATCAACACGGCTATACAAATAAATGTAGAGGATTGGTGTTGCACCTACGGTTTTGCTACCTCCCATGAGTCTTTGCAGGTAAGGACATAGTCAACCTCCTTATAATGCATTAAATTTTTCAACCGTTCTTCATCAAGAGCATTGAATAGGCCTGACACTGCTTTTGGTATCGCTGGAATCTTTGCAATTTTGCTTAATTCATTATTGTATTCCCATTGCAGAATGCCCATAACATGGGCATAACGATTGGGAAATCCAAGGGTGTTCCGTCTCCACTCGTAGTCTTTCCTGGCATCTTCTTCCATTTCTTCCTGACTGGGAAGTTTTAAAGATCCATTAAGAACTGCCATTGTAAATTTCACTTGACAGTCAAACTGAGGGAATGGGCAGACAATGGAAATAATTCCAATGAAAGCAAGTGTTGGATACTGTGTGTGAATCAGATGTTTATAAAGAGGCGTGATGTGTTGATCTACTACCTTGACATTGCACTCTGGAGTCAAAAATGGAAAATCGTAATTATATCCAGTGCAAAGTAGGAGTACATCAGTTGGTTCTGAGGTCCCATCGGTGAACAATACTTCTTTCTCTGTAAGACGCTCTATACCAGGTTTCTCTGTCATGTTGCTAGGCAACTGACATATCATCTGTTCCTTGTTGTGACTCAGTATAGCTTTCTTGGCAAACTCACAAATGTCTAATGCTATATCTTTGCCTGATGAGCCAGCACCTAGCAGAACAACTGACTTATCCTTGAAGACTTGAGGGTGTCTGTAATTATGGCTGTGCATGATCTGTCCTTGGAAGTCATCTATGCCTGGTAGATCTGGAATCTTGGGAATGGCATAGTGTCTGTAAAAATAAGCCACACTTGTAGATTTGTTGCTCATTACCAAACACAAACTTTATTCAGTTTTCATCCATTCAAGATTCACAAAATGAATGACACATTGTGCTTCTAATAAATGTAATGAGCCATTCAAACATGAAAAAATTTGTTTTGTATTGCACTTCTATGGGGTTGCATGGGCTATGAACTTAACCCGTGTCACACTACTAACTTTGCACTGAGTTACTGCACCAGTGGGCCCCGGGCAAAAGGTTTACATGTGCCTGATCATATGCTTTAAATCCTGAACTTCTTTCAATTTTAGCAAATAATATATTCATAAGGTAGAATGGGCTTCGGGGACATATTCAGACTCCAAAACTTTTACCATTATTGTCTGATCTACCACTAGTGGGGCTCATTTCAAAGCTCTTGGTGTATGAAATATATTCATGTCTTAGTTTTTTTTTTAAATTGTAAATTGCATTTTCTCCCCATAGAGTTAACACAACTTTTTTGAATGTCATAGATCAGTAAATGTTAAGTGAGTTGTCTCTCTAGTACCAAAATTTTAAAGGTTACCCTGATTTTAATTCTTGATTTGGTAAGAGTATATGGCTAAAAGTCTTATTTAGTAAAGTTAAAGGAAAAGTTTAGTTTTTCACTTTTGAGATGCATACTACCTAAGATGATTTTGCATCATTCATATTTCTTTCAAATTATGCTAGGACATATTATACATATAACAGTTTTGTCAATGTAATAGGTACCTAAATCATGCAGAATATCAGAACAATAGTACCAACCCATAATCTACATCATAGTCATAAGTTATACTCCCATAACATGGCCCTCTGTCTGTCAGACTTGCGTGCTAATTCAACTGTCGCATATATTGTAGCAATGCACAAATACTCACCCATTGCAGACTATCACAGCATCATACCGTTCTATAGTTAGTTCCTCACTCTGCTTACAGACATCTCGGAATCCAACATCCCATAATACTTTCTCTTGGCCGTCTTGATGCACAGGTTTCACATAGTCCACTGAAGTATTAAACTGAAAATAGCAATTTTGATAACATTCTATATCACTGTTGGAGATTTTTTAAAAGAAATGTCATTCTGATATTTCAACTTTGGTAAGAGCAGGTTAAGGAAATAATATAAAAATTAATCTAGAACTGGCTGAAAATTTCAGCAATAGACATGTGACTCCCTGGCAACTAGCACTCAACTAGCACTCAATTGATGTTAGGAACTAACAATATGTACATGGTCTAATTACAGAAATTTATCGAATATGCTAACAAACTAATAATAAGAATGTCGTACCAATCAAACGCAGTAATGGCAGGCTTAGTATCATCAATGAATAACATAGGTTTGGTCAAATCAATGTCTTCAGTATTGATATATGACCTAAATTACAGAAACTCATTAAACATGCAAATGAGCTCATAAACAGAATTCTGTGCTTATCAAACTAATGGAGTAAGTAGACCTAAATATGTTCAATTGACTGCAGAGATTTTATCAAAATCCATGTCTTCAGTATTGATATATAGCCTAATTACAGAAATTCATTACATATGGAAATGAGCTTATAATCAGCATGTTATGCCAATCAAAGCTAAGGATGATGCATGACAAATAAAGAGCAGACATTTGGTAAAAATCAGTGCATTTAGTGTTGATATTTTACCTGATTAGAGAAATTTATAAAATACTCAAATGAGCAAATAATCAGTTTGTCACACTTATCAAACTTCGGCATAACTTGACCTAAAGATAATCAACATACATCAGAGGTTTGACGAAATTCATGGCCTATATGTATGACCTTATGTACAATAATTGATGAAATATTCAAATGAGCTTATAGCTTGTTAGCCATATGCCAACCAAAGTTTTAGCATGAAGGACCACACAACAGTTTTAGTGCCTACACATGTACATACAATTTAGTTTGGTATTAATTCTTAAAATATTGCCCATTGCACTGATTCATTAATTAGACAGCATTTGGGCCTTTGGCCCACAGTGTTGAATGCTGTGGTAAAGAAGTCATTTAATTTCTGTCTTTTGAGCGGACAAGATCCAGCTACTGACTTAATATTATTAAATACAGGAGTATATGTCAGTGAATGTATCAGTAAAAGTGACATGTAGCAAGATAACAGGATCAGTTCACAGTTCAGAAATGTACACAGGGGTGTAGAAAAAGTTTGGTTACAGGTGGCAAAAATAAAAGTACAGGCGGATACAAGTAGCGTAAAGTTTGTGCAAAATGTCCTGAAATTTAACTAAAACAATTTTTACAGCTAACAAATTTTAGCTGACAGCCAGTTGTTTTTGCTGGCTGCCAGATATTTTCTACATCCCCAGGACAATGTCATAATTGATGTGTGGAAACACCCAGCAAAACTCTTCCTTTTTTGGAGCTACTTACTCTGATGAACTTTGTCAGATCATATTTCTCACAATAATCATTGAGATATTTCAGAACATCCTGGTGTTTCATGAATGATGGAAGAGATTTGTCAAATTGAAAATCCGGGAATGCCATGACTTCCTTTGGTAAGTTAGTCCTGGAATAACAATTATGGATACAAAGAGAATCGTGATTGCAATAATATGTCAGTCTTCATAAAAGAAGAATAGTTGACTTTATACTTTACTGAAAATAATTTCTTCATTAAGATATAAACATCCAAAGTTTTTGAAACCACATAGACTTACTGGTTTCTGACAAGTGGCTGTGAGAGAGTGGATAGTTGTAAAACATGTCCATCTAGTCCTTAGATATAAACACAAGAAGAATATCATAACTTCGCAAAGGGCTTATGGATTTCCTGATGTCCAATAAGTCAATATTGACAAACTCCCCATGAGTAGTTGAAAGTATTTGATATAAAAGTAAATTTTCAAAAATTTAATTTTTGGATGTCTTGGTAACAACTCCTGACAGCATTGTCATTTAATCTTTTCATTGATAGTAAGTGCTACAATGTACAGGTAAAAAGTAACAATGTAGCAACACTTAACATATGACATCGCCACCCACCCTGGTTTTAGTATACCTGTAAAATGGAAAACTATTTGAAGGAACACGAATACTCAATTTGTAATTTTTGTAATTTGATTTTTAAAATAGAATGTCAAAAAATTTGATATATAAACTCTGAACAGTAACTTTCAGATTCACTCTGTATTCTAGAAAGTCATTGCTTTATGCTAACTCATTCTTCATAAAAACAAATAATGAATTCTTTCAGTATGAGATTGATTGAATTTTCATGTAGTTTAATGTTAGCTACCGAACCAAAAAGGATGTGTACAAATAAAAACACATTTAAGGGATTTAATTTTCACTTAGTTTTATGTTAGCTGCCAAACCAAAATGGATGTGTACAAATAAAATCGCAGTTAGTGGCTAAGGTAGAACGCACCTCGGGGACAGACATTCGGACTCTCAAACTTTTACAATTCTGTTCTGATATACCACATGTGGGGGTTCATTTTAAAGCTCTTGGTGAAAGAAAACTTTTCACTGGCTTAGTTTTTTGAAATTCGAAAATTTTTATTTTTCGCCATAGAGTTAACACAGGGATGGCGGCCATTTTGAATTTCTAATATCGGTAAATCTTGGATTATTTGTTTCTCTAGTACCAAAATTTGCACGGTGACCCCCTATTTTTATTCTTGATTTTGAAAGAGAATGATTGAAAGATTCCTTGAGGAAAGTTTGAGCAAAAGTCTAAGTCTTTCACTTTCGAGGTGCATATTACCTTAAAGTGATGAGCTTGTGATTGTTTTGGTACTATTGCTTTCTGAAAGTAACTTTTTCAGCTGTGTTTGATGTATAGGCTGAGTCTGGCCTAGAAAATGTTCAAGTATGAAAGGTCAATTAATAGCCGTATCAAATCATACAAATATTAACAGTCAAATTTATCTTTATCACTTTGACATTGTCTTCAATCTCTAGAGTTCCAATCTTCCAAAGTTAACAAGGGAATCATACTTACTTAAGGTCCCAGTACATACTTGAGTGGATAGTCTCACCATATTTATCTGTACCAGTTTCTTCTGTGTACACCCACATCCCTCCAATTTCCTGCGTCTTTTCAAAGACATGAGGTTCAAATGTACCGGGATCACTAGCTAGATGTCTTGCTGCACACAGACCAGCAGCACCAGCACCTATCACAGCAACACGTAGCGTCATTTTGGTTGATTTTCCTGAAACAATGGGCATTATTCATAAATCATACAAAATGGGTAAAACACATTTAATCAACCCTTGATGATTGTAACCTCAACATTAATATTAATGGTACTATAAATAATGTCAATAAATTAGCAAAAAAATATCAGAACTAAATTACAAGCGACCTAGCGGCCGATATAGCTCCGCTGTGTTTATGTAGAGAATAACTATTTTTGACACATGTTGATGAAGAAGGAGGAAATCTTTGATAGCTCAATGCAGTGGCCAGAAAAAAGTGGCTAAAATAAGCTGCAAAAATACACAATTGAAGATTTCATCATACTTTGAATATATCACATCGGATCATCCCTAGGAACATGTCAACCAAAGCTATCTGATGAGTAGTGTTTTGAGAATAAAATTTTCTGACCAAAATGGCAACAATTGCCCCCCCAAAATAAAAATTGCAGATTTCATCATAATTTCAAAAGATCAAATTGAGTTCATCTATAGAAACCTGTATACCAAATTTCAAAGCTGTTAGACCAGTACTTTTTGAGAAACACATATTTTGACCAAAAATGGGAAAAATTGCCACAAAATTCAAAATTGCAGATTTCATCATTATTTCAATAAATATCATGTAGTTCATCTATGGAAACCTGTATACCAAATTTCAAAGCTATCAGATGAGCAGTTGTTGAAGTACACATTTTTTGACCTAAAATTGCAAAAATTGCCCCAAAAATACAAAATTACAGATTTCAGGAGAAATTAAATAATATATTACTTAGCTCATCTGTAGGAACCTGTATACCAAATTTCAAAGCTATCAGACCAGTACTTTTTGAGAAACACGTTTTTTGACCAAAAATAGCAAAAATTGCCCCAAATTACAAAATCGCAGATTTCATCATAATTTCTACAAATATCATTAAGGTGATCTGTAGGAACCTGTATACTAAATTGCAAAGCTATCAGATGAGTACTTTTGGAAATACACATTTTTTGACCAAAAATGGCAAAAATTGCCCCCAAAAATACAAAATTGCAGATTTCATCATAATTTCAATACATATCATTTAGTTCATGTGTAGGAACCTCTATACCAAATTTCAAAGCTATCAGATGAGTAGTTTTGGCAATACACATTTTTGACCAAAAATGGCAAAAATTGCCCAAAAATACAAAATTACAGATTTCATCAGAAATTCAATATATATTACTAAGTGCATCTATAGAAACCTGTATACCAAATTTCAAAAACTATCAGACCAGTACTTTTTGAGAAATACATTTTTTGACCAAAAATGGCAAAATTGCCTTAAAAATGCAATTTGCATATTTCTTCACAATTTGAACAAATCTTAAATAGATCATCCCTAGGGACATATGTACCAAATTTCAAAGCTATCTGACCGGTAGTTTTGAAGAAGAAGATTTTAAAGATTTTTTTACCAAAAATGACAAAAATTGCCTTAAAAATACAAATATGCAAATTTCACCACGATTTGAAGAAATCTGACTGAAGTCACCATAAGTAAACTGCATATTAAATTTCAAAGCAATCGGACAAGCGGTTTGAGAAAAGAAGATTTTTTTACCAAAAACACCAAAAAATGCCCCAAAAATACAAATATGCAAATTTCACCACGATTTGAACAAACTTAAGTGAGGTCACCCCAAGTGAACCGCATATAAAATTTCAAAGCAATTGGACTTGCGGTTTCAGAGGAGAAGGCAATTGTTGACGGACGACGACGACGACGACGACGACGGACGACGGACGACGGACGACGACGGACGACGACGGAAAATCAACCTATTTGATAAGCTCCGCGTCGCTGACAGCGGAGCTAAAAATATAATTATGTTCAGTCATGGCAAGAAAAATTAAAGGAAGAAGATATATAAACTAACAGTTTTCAAATTAATTAAGAAAAAGTTCAGTTTAGAGATTTATCTAGAAGACATTAATGATTTTCATTTCTAACTAAGAGATCACAATCTTGAAATTGAATTAGGTAGAATACGAAAACCTAAGATTCCAGCATGTAGTCGATTTTGCAAAATAATGGCACAGTAAAGCAAGTGAAGATATATTCAAATTCTTATCTTTCGCCAGTACTATTAGAGATGTGTTCTACAAATTATATTTAAAAAATATACATTCTGAATTGCCGTTTTTTCTCTGTCACACATACTTTGTTTGTTTATTTTTACTCTTTTGTATTATTATAAAATGTTTTCTGTATTGTGATCTTATTATCACTATTTTTTTACCATACTGTAACCACAGAAGATTATAGTAGTGAAATAAAGTAATATATTATACTGATGAGATTACTTAAACTCTGCTGGAATGGAAGATGCAAAAATCCCCCTTCACTAAAAAATGGCTCTTCCGCAACAGTAAGTGTTGGGGAAGTTCAATGGGGGACAGCAAAGCCACCTGGGTAATTCCGTCATGGCTAATATTTAACCTTTTGAGACAAGGCATGGCAGCTCCCTGTATAATCCCTGTTCATTATGTATTACCAAATTAAAACAGGACATTTGGGATTACCCAGCCTTGCTTTACTAATTAAACAAAGTTATGGTGTGAAGAAAAAATTAAACAATTATTCCATTCCTTTCAAGCTGCCACAGCATTTGCCAGCTTTTTCGCCCCAACCACAATTCTCCTTCCCTACACTCAGTGTGACAGTTTTCGGACGACCTCAGTTTTCGGACACTTAATGACATGCTGTTTGTTGTACTCACTTCGCTCTGTATTGATAGCGTTTTACAAGTCATGTTACAGCATATTAACCCTTTTATGTCGCCTTTACAAAATATACCCCAGTCAATTTTTCAGAATTTACCAAAATTTTGATAAAAACTGTAGCCAATGAAACATGACGTCCATTTTGTCCACAATTATTAAAAGACTCACTGAAAAATTCATAAAAATTGGTAAAATGTTGCACAAAATTTTGATGGGAAAAATTACGCACTCAAAGTGATGCTGCTTTCCCGTTTTGGATAATAGTTTTTTTCGGTAGAAGCTATTGCGGGCGCTACAAACTTGGCGAAGTTAGCCACACTGTACGATACAAGGTGTCGAAAGCAACACACAGAGACAGCCCATGTCCGCCATACACATCGAAATATAGTTGCGTTGTCCATGGATCAAACGTAACTAATTTATCACGAAATATTTACATACAGTTTTCTAAACACATCGAAATTGAAAATCGGGGGTTTGAAGTTTCAAAATATCAATATTTAGCCCCTATAATCATATCCCAAATACGACGTCAGATTACTGCGACAGCAGTCCGATTACTACGCACTCAACAGGGGGTCAAAAAATTTGCAACTTTGACCCCCTAAGGCTAAATACCACTTCTGTCGTGTTAACAGTTTGAGGATAAACTCAATAAAGTTTCAAAAGGTTTGGTAATAAGATTTTGTTCAAGATGACCCCATTGCCTTTGTCATTTACAATATGTTCCTTGGACCTGGTAACCTTCTAAGTAACCTTGAATGATAACGATTATTGGACCTGATTTGATGTCTATTTCATACTGCTCGTCATTTATGAAACAGCTTTGGACGATATTCACTACCCTGTCCGAAAACTGTCACACTGAGTGTATAGTTTATAGCAGTATTTGATTTATATCACAGTTGTATTTTTTATGTTTCATCTATCAGGTGACGAAACTATTAATATTGATGATTATCGTTGGATCGGTTTCAACAGACAACTCGTACACTCCAATGCTCGTAGGCAGTTTGGCGGAGTTGGTATATTTATAAAAAGAACACTATATAATGATTATTTCGTGGCAATTATTGATAAAGATTATGATGGTGTTTTAGGTGTTCGCTTCACAAATAAGATTTCTGGGTATTCATTTATTGTTTTTGCGTGTTATCTTCCACCAGAAAATTCACCATGGGGCAGAAACGCGAGTAATTTCTTCGGGCACCTGTTGAGTCAGATGTACGTCTATGATAATGAGGTGGATTGCATTTTTATTTGTGGGGACTTAAACTCCCGTCTTGGACATTTGAATGACAATATATACGATGTTGATGAAATTCCGAACAGGCACTCTATTGACCCAATCATAAACCAACATGGGCGTGATTTCCACGAGTTTTTATTAGAAGCAAAGCTGTGTACCCTGAATGGCAGATGTAATGTCGAAAGTGATAATTTCACCTCTGTGTCAAGTAGGGGAGCAGCAGTTGTAGATTATATTTGCATACCACATGACCAATTTAAATAGTGTGCTAATTTTGCTGTTTCCAAAATGCAAGTGTTACACAGTAAGTGAGGCTACCCACAATTCCCCTTGATTTGTTCACTCAGACATTTTTTGCTAAAGGCTTTTTCAATTTTATCAGTTTCTTAACAATTTTTAACTTACAATTTAAGTTCAGGATTATTTGTTAAAACTATGTTCCAAAATTATTGATTATGTATAAAATTCAAGGGTAAATTGAACGAGAAGTCGATGTTTGGAGGTGCTAAAAATTGCACACTTGTCAAGATAAAATTATCAGCAACTAAGATGGTCTCATCATACCACCTGTCAGACATGCAAATTTCCTTTTTTACGAACATTAAAAAAAAATCAATACCCTTTCTTTTGCCAACACAGATGCAACTTATTCCTTTAGTTTCCTTGAAAATATTGTGTATGGCTGTCAAAAATCTATGTCGGCAAAATTACAAAATTGCTATCTCCTCCGCGGAAAAGGGGCTGATCTTCTCATTATTCACAGTGAGATATCAGAAAATTATGATGATCAGAACTATGTTGCCAGAATTTTGAAATATGGACCGAGTCTTTCTGTGTACAGAAGAAATTTGCTTCAGTTCAGTGAGTGATCTCTGTGTGTACAGATCATGGAGAATTGTGGGTAGCCTCACTTACTGTGTGTTAGTGGATGACTTGGGCTTATATAACTTGTTGGGTGACAGGTGTAAACTTCCAGATCATTCCTTGCTCTCATTTGATTTCTTTGATCATCCGTGCTTACTCAATACACATACCAATGCAAATTTTACTGATCATGGTTCTAGTGATGCCCACAGGAGGTTAAAGTATCGATTAGATCAAATCCCGTCGAATTTTTTGTCATCAGAGATAGCGAAGAATGCTATTTCAGAAATTGTCACGAAGATTGAGCAGTGTAGAGAAACACAGCTTGAAATTGACAACATTTACCGAAATCTGTGTGACTCCATTATTTGTGAAATGAATACTGTGATACCAAACTATGATTGTTCTAAAAAGGTTCGTAAACGATTTCGTCATCAGAAGCCTTACTGGAACGCTGAACTCTCTGCCCTGTGGAATGATATGAAAAAGAATGAAAGAGCGTTCACAAAGTTTAGAGGCCGGAATGCAATTAGGCACACTTTACGCTCTGATTTCAAACAATCAAGGTTGATTTTTGATAAAAAGTTACGTTTTTATGAGCGTGAATATAGAAATAATTTTATGTTGGATATTGAATCATCCTGCACCAGTAACCCGCAACAATTTTGGGATCACTTAAAGAGGCTTGGTTCTCCAAAAAAGAACCCAATACCTATGGAGGTATATGATGATGTTGGGAATATTCTATGTTCTGATGATGATGTGTTGAGAGTATGGCATCAAGACTTTTCTTCCTTGTATTGTAATCCTAGTACCGGTCATTTTGATGATGACTTTTTCGAAAGAATGAATTACCACAAAGAAAATTTGGAAAGTCGTATGAATGACCCACTTTATGAAAATAATCCTGTATTGAATAGAAATTTTACGTTGGATGAAGTTCAAAAAGTAGTTGGGAAAACTAAAAACGGTAAAGCCGTGGGGTGGATAGTATACCCTACGAAGTCTTGAAAAATGACACTTGTATATCTGTCTTACACCAGTTGTTTCAGTTATGTTTTGACGCTGGTAAGATTCCTGAGATGTGGAAGCGAGCTATCGTTTATCCAATTCCAAAAGATATTACTAAAGACAGTAGAATTCCACTTAATTACAGAGGCATTAGTTTGCAATCTACAATCTCTAAATTGTATAGTGCTCTGTTAAATTCTCGGATTTTGCAGTATTTTGAGGATGAGAATATTCTGGTTGACGAACAAAACGGATTCCGACGTAATAGGTCATGCCAAGACCATATATTTGTGTTGTCATCTATTATAAGAAACAGACTAGCTTATGGTTTACAAACTTTCACAACTTTCATTGACTTACAGAAAGCTTTTGATTATGTAAATAGGGATGCCATGTTTTATAAACTATTGCTGAATGGAGTTGATGGTAATATGTACAACAGTATCAAAGCAATGTATCATGACACCGAGGCTTGTGTTAAAGTTAATAATTTGTGTACAGACTGGTTTCATACAAATTGTGGTGTTCGTCAGGGCGACAATTTGTCCCCATCTCTATTTGTATTGTTTATAAATGATCTTGCAACTGAGTTAAAATCGTTACAGAAAGGGGTAACAGTTGATGATTGTAATATTTCCATACTCCTTTTTGCCGATGATATTGTTCTCATCTCTGATAACGAGCTTGATATGCAAGCAATGCTTGATCGAGTAAACGAATGGTGTTCGAAATGGAGACTAATTGTTAATAATCTAAAGTCTAAAGTTGTTCATTTTCGTAAGGATACATCTCCACGAAGTGATTATCAGTTTCATATAGGTAGAAATGTTTTACATTATGTTGATAGATATAAATATCTTGGGGTTATTTTAAACGAATTTCTAGATTTTTCTATTACGTCTGCGAATCTTGCTGAATCGGCGGGTAGAGCCCTTGGAGCTGTAAATCGCAAGTTTAAACACTGAAAAATATGGGCTTCAGTACCTATACAAAATTATATGATTCGTGTGTGTCTCCTATACTTGATTATTGTTCTGGGGTATGGGGATATGGTAAACATGACAAGTGTGATATGATACAAAATAGGGCACTTCGCTTTTTCCTTGGTGTTCACCGATTTACGCCAATTCACGCAATTACAGGGGATACTGGCTGGGATTCTTGCAGGGTTCGTAGACATGTATCTATGATCAGATATTGGAATCATCTTATTCAATTAGATGAGAGTCGATTAACAAAGAAAATATTTCTATGGGATTTTGCACTTAATTATAGTAACTGGTCCTCAGAGATTTGTAAAATATTTGACGACGTTAATCTTGACACATATTTTGATATGTTTTTGCCTATAAACCTCACTATATTAAAGCAGCGCCTGCGTTTCCAACAGGAATTAATTTGGGCTCAAACTGCTAGAGATAAAACAAAATTACGTACATACATTCTTTTCAAAAATGTTTATCAAACCGAATTGTACGTTTCTATGAATCTTTCTCGAAGCCAGCGGTCTTTTTTAGCGCAGTTTCGATCGGGTGTATTACCTCTACGTATAGAAACAGGCCGATATAGAGGCGAAGCAACGAATGATAGACTTTGTATATTTTGTGACCAAGGGGCTGTAGAAAACGAAACCCATTTCCTTCTGTATTGTAATCTTTATGATGATATAAGGAATATGCTCATTAATTTCGATGTCGAATTCAACAACCTGTCGTCAAACCAGAAATTGGTATATTTATTGACAAACCCAGTAAATATTCGAAATACGGCAAAATACATAGAAAAGGCTTTTCTGAAAAGAAAAGATGTCTTATATAGGAACAGCTAAATATTATCATTTTTTCACAGAAAACAATGTATTTGTTATTGTGCACCGTCTTTCTTTGTACTGTATATTTTTTTTGATTCTAGGTGACATATAAGCCCATTGGGCTGGGAGGGAAACCTCATGTCACTATAATAAACAAAACTACTACTACTATGTTGTTGCTCTGTATTATTCAGTACTTTATTGTTGCGTTTGATTTTATTTTAGAATACAGTTGTTTACTGCCTTTGCTTCATAATTCGCCTTACTTTGATACTTTTAAAGGGGACTTTTTTTAGTTTGAGTACACGTAGACTGTAGTGTAGTTATCTCTATAGTGGTAGTGCCAGTGGCCACCCTCAACAGTCACAACCACAGTCGTTTGGAGAGCTATTCAGCGCTGGGACTATTCGCCCCATAGACGAGTGTGCAGAAGCGAGAAATACCCCAAGTCTGGAAATGAAATGGCTATTTCGCATAGGGATTGTGCCACCATGTCATCTTCGACGTTCGATTTTACCGTGAAAAGTAGCAAGTTCATCTATCATGTAACCGTCGACCGTTCCCTAGCATTCTCAAAATTCATACCTGGTACTTGATTTGCTTCACAAACGCTCGTTTCGTGTGATTTTCGGCCGAATTCGACGGACACGTCGCTAAAACATAAGCGTGAGCAACATTCCGGTCACCTCACAGTGGACGTTGGGCACCCCCACTTTACTGACGTTAGCGCCGCGTACCCATGAGGGGTGACTGGAAGGTTGTTCATGCCTTATGTTTTGGCGACGTGTCTTCTGAACTCGGCCGAAAATCACACGAAAATTCATACCTGATACTTCATCTGCTTACAAAATGCTCATTTCCTGTGATTTTCGGCTGAGTTCGAGATAAACCTGGCCAAAACATAAGCGTGAGCAACATTCCAGTCATCCCTCATGGGTAGGCGGCGCCAACGTCAGTAAAGTGGAGGGACCCAAGAGGTGACCGGAATGTTGCTCACCCCCAGGTTTTGGCGAGGTGTCCGTCGAATTCGGCCGAAAATTACACGAAACGAGCGTTTTTGAATCAGATAAAGTATCAAGTATGAAATTTTAGAATGATAGGGAGCGATCGACGGTTGCATGATAGATGAACTTGTTAATTTTCACAGTGAAATCGGACACGGAATGTGACATGGCGTGGTTTTTATAGCCATTCTGTTTCCAGACTTGGGGTATTTCTCGCTTCTGCACACTCGTCTATGGGGCGAATAGTCCCAGCGCTGAATAGCTCTCCAAACGACTGTGTCACAACTCATAATCTCGCCGCTTGCTAGCATTTCGGGGGTGGACATTACATTCTGTAGAACATAGACTTTTGACTAGTAGTGACAAAGTTACCCCTACTTGACCCGAACACCGTGGTGCATGTATGTATGTATTTATTGAATTTCTTTTCCCGAGACAGCAACTTAAAACCGCACCCACATTGCTAAACCTGATTTAACTTATCTTATCAGGCGATGATCTCGAATCTACACTTCTGTTGGGCCTTCTACTTTTCGTCATATCCTTCGAAAAGAAAAAGGCCCAGCATAAGTCTACATTCTACGCAAGCTATCTCCATAATTGAGGACAGGGATCCCGGGGGACTGGTCGCCGGATCAGCTGTGTAGCAGACGACATTTACAAATTCAATTTCTGAATCAGTTCGGTCAC
Source organism: Ptychodera flava (assembly GCF_041260155.1). Taxonomy (NCBI): domain Eukaryota; kingdom Metazoa; phylum Hemichordata; class Enteropneusta; family Ptychoderidae; genus Ptychodera; species Ptychodera flava. Next base: position 36,293,493 of record NC_091940.1, read on the forward strand.
GATTACTCTTGAACTGGAGTAAACCGTGGACCTGTGAAATGTGATTGTACTTACCAGAATGACGCGTGACGTACACTTCGATCTCGACCTAAAAGCAGAAATGATCACTTTCGTATCTTGTTCTGATAACTTGTTTACTTACATGTGTTACACTCGTGACTGGTGACGTAATGACCTTGTCTAGTCTGTCTCGGCTCGTGATGTACGTGTATGACCTTATCTGACCTAAGTCGAGCTGTCCTCCTGCACTACTGTGCGTGACTCTCCGACCACAGAGGGCGCACTGTGATTCAGTTTATGCGAATCTTGAGCATGTATCTATGGTTTAAACTTGCAAAGCAATCATCTGAATCACATTGTCAGGTTTTCTCATGGCATTTGCATCCTTTTAGGCGAAAATAATTTTTTTATGGGAAGAGTTTTCTAATTTTCTCGAAATTCGAAAATAAAGATGGCAATGACTCAAATGTGCTCCATTTGATATCCTGACCACAGGGTTCCAAGAGTGATGCGCACGTAATTGCTGTTCAAGAATTGGAAAGGGGTAAGGATGGACAGAGGATTTTACTAATATTATTATTAAAGTTACCTATAATGGGTTATAATCTATACTTATTTGTGAAATACAGTCAATCAATTTATATCAGGTTCACTGTCTGTGTGCATTCTTCCCCAACACTACCCTACACGTCATCTTACAACAGGTATTTCAGGTCTGCAAGTTGTTGTATGCAAACAGATGACCAACTAGAGTTACGTCTAGATTGCATTTCATTCTATTCCTATGTACAGCAGAAAAAGACTACCAGTAAATTACAGTTATCCATGCCACCAGCCTATGTTAGTCAAGTCTACAGCAGCACTTGCCTATCTGTGATAAATAGTTCCCTAATAGCTACAATTCTGAATTCCTGCTTCTTGCATAATACTTCATATTGATTTTGAATGTTTACATTATTAGTTCTTTGATCACTGTTGATGAGTCCTGTTATTCCTATTTGAACTAAACAAAGCTGTCTTTAAAATAAAGCTGCCATAGTTTGCTAATTTTGATCTACAAAGAAATACCTTGTATCTCAGACCATACAAAATATTTATTTCAACTAATATCTGGAAAAAAATTTCATCTTTATGACTTTCCTTCAATGATACATACAAAGTCATATATAAGGGATGACCAAATACATCGTAATCAAAGCTGGCATTCCATCAAAGTAAATAATTATACAACAGGTCCTGATATTAGCAAGCAAATTGTACAAATTAAGAAGTTATAAACGGCAAGGGTGGGTATTTTGTTGGGGATATAGACTTTTGGGGTGAAAATTAGCATATTTGGCAGGAAATAATTACTGAGCAAAGTGAGGCAATTACAAGAGGTCTTATATGCACAACCAAATACCTAAGCACAAAGGACCTTTATAACCTCACTGTAATATGCTAAATTAACAACAAGTGGACAACATCATTATTTAGGACACAGCCTAGCCTTAACACAAACTCTCAAAAGAACATGTCAGAACGCACAGTTGATTCCATACAGTACGGTAACACAACGCATCGATTACACATCAAATTTGAAGAATTTTACTTCAAAAACACTCAAAAAGAAATTTCCATATTTTGTTTCATCGCCATTTCTGTTTGTACAAATGCTTGCGAGTTCATTGAGCTGCACCCGCATAACTTGAAATTTGACAATCAAAATTGACCTAAAGTCATCCACCTGTCTGACATAATGGTGCATTGAGCTCTCAAGCTGGATTTTGAAAGATGCACGAGCTTCCAAATGTTCATACATATGCAGGTCTTCTTGTCGAGAATATAAAGCATGCTACAGCTAATCTGATGGCCAGATTCCAGCTATAAGCATGTTACAATTGACAATCAAAATTACATGCTGTTCTGACCATGCATAAATTAACTGCATTAGGGAGAGGGCATGAAAAAACTGGTTTTAAAGCAATTTTTTAATCTCAGATAGCAAATTTTTTGTCAACAATGGCTTGAAGCAATCTCTGAGTGTCTCATTTATAGTGTAGTAGTAATTTGTTACTCCACTGTCAGCTACATGTTGAGTTTATTGAATGGTGTTATGTAGGTCATTTCCCCCACACTCATCATGACCTGAGTTCAATTAGTCTAGAACATTCTCAAGGTCACTGCCCTTGATGACCTCACAACCTTGAATTCAATTAGTCATGTTTGGAATGTTCTGGAAAGTTGATTAGTTGTGTAAGGGAGATAATTTTAGAACAGTAATTAGCATGTCAATAAAAGTTCTAGATTGTTCTTATATGCCTTTATAAAAGGGACGCGCTCAGCTTCCAGTCAGACTTTTGGGATCGTGTCTCTTGTGTGTTACTAAACTCCAGCAGTAGTCATTCTCAAGACTTTTCAAGACCTTCACTGTCAACGCTGGATTTATACTGTGGACTTTGTGCAACTTCAAGCCTGCAAGCCAAAGGACTGTTCATTCATCCAACTGACTGTTACAACTCTGAGACTGGAGCTTTGCCGTCCCAGCTGAGATAAGTAGTCTGTACACTTTTAAAGCTTGTACTCTGTCCCTAACTTAGCAATTAGTTTTATTTTCATAATAAATTTTGTTTAAACGGAAACTGCTGAGTTCACCCTTTTGTTCGTTTTCTCTGCACGTAACAAATTGGGGGCTCGTCCGGGATACGAATATTTTGAGCCGTTTGACAACATTTTGCCTGCCTTTTTTAAAAACTACAGTATTCTGTGAACTCAGCGAAATTTAATCATGGCGGAATTTAAACCAGAGGAAATGGATGACCTTGATCAGGACACATTTGATTCCTCAGAAAAGACGACCTCATTGCACTGGCCAATTTCCTTAAAGTAGAAGTCAAAAGATCTATGCGCAAGAGGGAAATACAGTACCGTATTGCCAAACATCTAGTTGATTTAGGCCAATTTGAGGAATCCACCCTGAAAGATTATGAGCCCGAGTCTACCTCTGAACTCAGAAAATTAGAATTAGAAATGCAGACAAATTTGGAGATCAAGAAACTAGAATTACAAATGGAAAAAGAGAGACAGGCATTAGAAAAAGAAAAAATACAAATGCAATTAGAAATGGAAGAAAGACAGAGAGAGAAAGATAGGCAGGAAAGATTAGAAATGAACGTTTAGAGCTTGGACAGTCAGGAAAATCCTTCCCTTCACACGGTTTTGACATCACTAAGCATTTCAGGTTAGTTCCCCCTTTCCAAGAAAAGGATGTGATAAATATTTCCTTCATTTGAGAAAATTGCTCAGAGTCTGGATTGGCCTAAGGAGTCCTGGTCTATGCTTTTGCAGAGTGCTTTGGTGGGTAAAGCCAGAGAAATTTACATTCAGTTGTCAGTAGAGCAGGCTTCAGATTATGATTCTGTGAAGGAATTAATTCTCAAGGGCTATGAGTTGGTGCCTGAAGCTTACCGTCAGAAATTTAGGGATTGTGAGAAGGTGAAGGATCAAACTTATGTTGAATTTGCTCGAACAAAAGAACAACTGTTTGACCGTTGGTGCTCTTCTGAAAAGGTCAGTCAGAATTATGACAAATTACGACAACTTGTTTTGATTGAGGAATTTAAAAGGTGCATTCGGAGTGACATCAAGACGTTTATCAATGAACAAAAGGCAGATACATTGGAGGTTGCTGCACGTTTGGCCGATGATTATTCATTGACCCACAAATCTTCATTTCTCAGCAAACCATCCCAGTCCTTTTCATACAGAAACAATGCAGGTAAATTTAACTCCTCCTTTTCATCCAAGAATTTTTCAAAGGAGAGTAGGAAATCAAATGACAACAGTTCACAAAATTCAAGTAACACTTCCACATCATCAGATCCCAAGTCTCAATCTCCTTCTGACAAACAGTTTGGTACACTTTCTTGTAATTATTGTAAGAAAGACGGCCATTTAATGTCAGAGTGTTTCAAATTGAAAAGAAAACGTGAAGGTCAAAGTGGTCAAAGTGGATCTAAGCCAACCGGCTTTATTTCTTCATCAACTCAATTAGAGTCTAATAATGTGTGCAACACATTTTCTGAGGTTAAACCCTCTCGTCCCCAATTAATGAGGTCAAGGTCAATTCTTCTCAAGATAGCATTATGGGTATTTTCGAGCCATTTATTCATAATGGTTTTATATCACTTTCTAGTGATTTCTCTTCCGCTACCCCTGTCAAAATTTTAAGAGATACCGGGGCTTCCCAGTCTCTTTTGTTGGCAGATACCCTGCCGTTTTCTGAAAAGTCATTTTCAGGTTCTAAAGTTCTTATTAAGGGGGTAGATTGTAATGACTACATTCCTGTTCCTCTCCATAATGTCTATTTGTCCTCGGACTTTGTTTCTGGACCTGTGACTTTAGGTATTAGGCCTTTTTTGCCTTTTGAAGGGATTCACCTTCTTCTTGGAAACGACCTTGCTGGGGACAAGGTCATTACTAATCCACTTGTGACTGATAATCCTAGTTTAGATCAGGATCCAGAGCCAATTGAACAAGAGATACCCGATTTATTTCCTTCATGTGCCATTACTCGAGCCATGTCAAAGAAAACTTCCGAGAATCAAAATACTCTCAAAAATAATGTCACAGATGTTGACTTAAATGACACCTTTCTCAGTCAGGTGTTTGACACGGATCATTCCGTTATCCCTCGTGGATTTGCAACTTCCAGTAAAACTGCTGACCAAAGTCAGACATTTTCTAGATCAAATCTCATTGCAGAACAACACAAAGACCCAGATATTTTGTCTTGTTTGACAGGGTAGATGATGAAGGTAAAACTTCAGATAGCTCTGTTTCCTATTATACAAAGTCTGGTATTCTCATGCGTAAATGGAGACCTCCAGATGTTTTGGTTGATGACGATTGGGCTATAAAACATCAAATTGTGGTTCCAAAGCCCTATCGTGCTGAAATATTGCGCCTGGCCCATGAAACGCCCTGGGCTGGTCACTTAGGAGTCAGGAAAACTTATCATAAAATTCTCAGTCACTTTTATTGGCCTAATCTCAGGCAGGATGTAGCACATTTCTGTAAAACTTGTCACACATGTCAAATGGTAGGAAAGCCGAATCAGACCATTCCAAAGGCCCCTTTACAGCCAATTCCTGCATTTCAAGAACCATTTAGTAGGATACTAATAGACTGTGTTGGGCCCCTACCAAAAACAAGATCAGGAAATGAGTACATGTTGACAATTATGTGTACATCAACTCGGTTCCCAGAAGCCATACCACTGAGAAACATAAAGACAAAGACTATAGTGAAAGCTTTAGTCAAATTTTTCACTTTATTTGGCCTCCCTAAATGTGTCCAGTCCGATCAAGGCTCCAACTTTATGTCTGGTATTTTTCAACAAGTAATGGATCAGCTAGGCATTAAACAGTATAGGTCCTCCGCCTATCATCCAGAAAGTCAGGGTGCTCTTGAGCGATTTCATCAAACTTTGAAAAACATGATTAGGACCTACTGTTTTGACACAGAGAAGCAGTGGGATGAAGGAATTCATTTTCTGCTCTTTGCTGTTAGAGAGTCAATTCAAGAGTCTCTTGGTTTTAGCCCATTTGAGCTTGTATTTGGACATACAGTCCGTGGCCCACTTAAGCTCGTTAAAGAGAAATTCCTGTCTGACGACGATGATTGTCTGAATATTTTGCAATATGTGTCAGATTTTCGTACAAAACTCTCTAAAGCATGTGAATTAGCCAGAGAAAATCTTGAGTCATCTCAGCAGTCAATGAAAATCAAATACGATAAAAGCACCTCAAAAAGGAAGTTTGAACCAGGTCAAAAAGTTCTTGTTCTACTTCCAATTCCTGGCAAACCACTCCATGCTCGTTACTTTGGGCCATACCTAATTGATAAAAAATTGAGCGATTTAAATTACATCATAATAACACCCGACAGGCGAAAACAAAAACAGCTATGTCACATAAATATGCTTAAGCCATATTTGGATAGGGATAATCCTACTAAAACAAAGCCTGTCAGTACAGTCAGTTCTGGCCATTATGAAGATAGTGATACTGAAACTGACTTGAGTGAAAATACTCTAAACTCAAAGCTGGGCTCGGTCAAGCTTCAGAACTCAGAAATCCTGGAGAAGCTGGAGTCTACAAAGTTGGCACACCTCCAGCCAGAACAACAACAACAGCTGAAAGAACCAATCCATGAACATTTGTTTCAAGATGTTCCAACAAGGACAAACATCATCTACCACAACGAAGATGTCTGCGACAGTAATCCAGTGGAACAACATCCAGACGGACTGAATCCTGCGAAAGCGGAATATCTCCAGGAGGAAGCCAAGTATTTGCCGAACAATGACTTTATCGAACTCAGTAAAAATAACCGGACTTTGCCGTGCATACTTTATGCCAAATTCAGTGCCATTTCAAGTTTTCCAACAACAAATTGCAAGAAGATAGTCATGGGACATCCTGTTTGCTACTTTTTACACAAATTTAACAAATCCCAGAGAAACTACTCTACAATTGAAAAAGAGTGTTTATCTTTAGCCTTACAGCATTTTGAAGTTTATGTTACTTCTTCAAATCAGCCAATAGTGGTTTATATTGATCACAACCCTCTTGTTTTCTGCAGAAATTTAAAGGCAAAAATCAGAGATTGCTAAGATGGAGTTTAATGTTACAGGAGTTTAATCTTGACATTAGACATATCAAAGGCAGAGACAATTTAATTGCAGACTGTCTCTCTCGTATTTAGAGTTTATTGTTGTTCACTTTCAAGAAATTTTACTTTAGAGTAAAAAAATTTTGAGTACTTAAATCTTTTTCAAGATTACATTTGTAAAAGAAAGATTTTTTTTGAAAAATTTTCTTTTTTGAAGAGGGGGTGTGTTATGTAGGTCATTTCCCCCACACTCATCATGACCTGAGTTCAATTAGTCTAGAACATTCTCAAGGTCACTGCCCTTGATGACCTCACAACCTTGAATTCAATTAGTCATGTTTGGAATGTTCTGGAAAGTTGATTAGTTGTGTAAGGGAGATAATTTTAGAACAGTAATTAGCATGTCAATAAAAGTTCTAGATTGTTCTTATATGCCTTTATAAAAGGGACGCGCTCAGCTTCCAGTCAGACTTTTGGGATCGTGTCTCTTGTGTGTTACTAAACTCCAGCAGTAGTCATTCTCAAGACTTTTCAAGACCTTCACTGTCAACGCTGGATTTATACTGTGGACTTTGTGCAACTTCAAGCCTGCAAGCCAAAGGACTGTTCATTCATCCAACTGACTGTTACAACTCTGAGACTGGAGCTTGCCGTCCCAGCTGAGATAAGTAGTCTGTACACTTTTAAAGCTTGTACTCTGTCCCTAACTTAGCAATTAGTTTTATTTTCGTAAAAATTTTGTTTAAACGGAAACTGCTGAGTTCACCCTTTTGTTCGTTTTCTCTGCACGTAACAATGGACAATATATTCTTTTGCATTTTAAAGAAACTTTTCCAACACCAATACCTAGTGATGGGGGAGGGAAACCCAGACTCCAGAAAAAAACTGGGTATAGTATGTAAGGGATGCCATTATTTTGCCCATACTTCCAGCTGATTTCAACTCCTAAAGCTTTTAGGAACATGAATGATGACAGCTTTACTAAAAATACCGTCAAGGACAGTGTGCTCATATTTGGTTTGAATTGGTCCATCAAGAAATATTTAAAGCAGAAAAACAAGAGTGACAAATTTAAATAAGGTCTGAAACTTTATAGGTACTGGAAGTCAACTTTAGGAACAGGCTTAGCAGAGAAATGTTTCAACACAGTCCTTCATGGTTTCAGCAGGTCTGCCAATGTGTATCTGTTCATAAACAATGACAGGAAATGACTCAAGGTAAGTAGAGTAGCCTCCTGCACATTTGCAGGGTTTCCCCTTTTTCTTACCTCATTTGCATATTTTGACGCTGACATGTTCATTTGAACGTCACATCTCAACCCCCGGGTCTATATATATATATATATATATATATATATATATATATATATATATATATATATATATATATTATATATATATATATATATATATATATATATATATATATATATATATATATATATAATATATATATATAGGTATATACAGACATACAGACGCCACCGACTCACCATATAAGCTCTTTTTGGTATTTATATACATACTAAATATGAGCTAAAATGACAAAAAATGTTGAAGGTAACCTTTAATGTATTAAGTGCAAACAATATATGTTGTGTATAAAACGTCAATATGTTGTGGATAAACTTTAATATATTCAGTGGAAATAATTAATTATGTTGAGTATAAAACTTTTATATGTTGCAGATGAACTTTTGTATATTAGGTGCAAATGCTTATGTGTTTGGGAACCTTGAAAACATATGCAAGGATAGAAGTGAATGTGACTAAATAAACATTACATTGCAACTGGATTGGAAAAGAAATGTCTAGCCCACAGAAAAGAATGTACGTTATAAGATATGGGACTTATCTGGGTGATACTGGGTAGTGAGAACAAGGAACTCATAAAATTATAGAGTTTGGTGGGGTGTATAGAGGGGCCTTGCTGTATCATTAAATTGAGTTCTGATTATTTTATTGCAATCTTAGTCAAACACCTTATGTTTTGGTATATTTTCACATGAGTATTCTTGGCTATTTTCCTTTTTATTCATTCCACCTCTGCATCTGACAAAAAAGACTATCGTCTTAGAAAGTTCATGCTAAACTCACTACAGTTGATCTCAGTTTGCTCCCTAAACCCCAGTAATTATCAGTTTAGATCAACACGGCTACCTGTTACATATCAATAAAGAGAAGGATAGGTGTTGCACCTATGGTTTGGCTATTTCCCATGAGTCTTTGCCAGTAAAGACATAGTCAATCTCCTTATAATGCATTAAATTTTTCAACCGTTCTTCATCAATAGCGTCGTATAGCCCTGACACTGCTTTTGGTATTGCTGGAATCTTTGCAATTTTGCTTAATTCATTATTGTATTCCCATTGTAGAATGCCCATACGATGGGCATGACGATGGGGGAATCCAAGTGTGTTCCGTCTCCACTCATAGTCTTTCCTGGCATCTAGTTCCATTTCTTCCTGACTTGGAAGTTTTAAGGATCCATTCAGAACTGCCATTGTAAATTTAACTTGACAGTCAAACTGAGGGAATGGGCAGACAATGGAAATAATTCCAATGAAAGCAAGTGTTGGATACTGTGTGTGAATCAGATGGTTTATAAAGAGGCGTGATGTGTTGATCTACTACCTTGACATTGCACTCTGGAGTCAAAAATGGGAAATCGTAATTATACCCAGTGCAAAGTAGGAGTACATCAGTTGGTTCTGAGGTCCCATCGGTGAACACTACTTCTTTCTCTGTAAGACGCTCTATACCAGATTTCTCTGTCATGTTGCTAGGCAACTGACATATTATTTGTGCTTTGTTGTGACTCAGCACAACTTTCTTGGCATGTTCACAAATATCCAATGCTATATCTTTTCCAGACTGGCCAGCACCTAGCAGAACAACTGACTTATCCTTGAAGACTTGAGGGTGTCTGTAATTATGGCTGTGCATGATCTGTCCTTTGAAGACATCAATTCCAAGTAGATCGGGAATCTTGGGAATGGCAAAGTGTCTGTAAAAATAAACCACGTTCGCACTGATTGTAGGTTTTTTTCTCATTAGCAAGCACTTCATTCACTTTGATATTGGTGCTTTTACTTTTGTTCAATGTAAACATATCATTTATTCAAAATGAACAAAATGGATGACATGTTATTCTTGCAATCAATGTCATTATTAAGCCATTCAGGTATTAAAAACTTGTTTTCTATTGCACCTCTGCTGGGGTTCCACATTCTGTGAACATATATGTACTTTGCTTGACATGTGCGTGCATACTTTAATCCTGAACTTATCCTTGAATGTATATACTTTATGTTTTGATAATGCATTCTTCTTTCAAAGATGTCAGGACACAGCATTAATATAACAGTACCGTCAGTGTTTTACGATCATGTAGAATATATATGGAAATCCAAGTTCGAACCAAATTTCAAACACTGTGTATATTTAATTACTGACTGAAAAGAGCATTAACAATATTGTGTTAGACAAAGCTTTACTCATTTCATTTATGACAAGTTTTATGGCACTATGTCAGTAAGACCTGTGTGCTAATATTATATAGGGCTCAGCCCTTAGTGTCGCGCCAGGGGTTAAGATTGGCAATGTTATTTGTATTGATTCATGATAAACTGTAATTGTTACTTCATAAACGTTTATATGACAACTATGCCCAGTTTCCCTCTGATGAAAGCAGTTCACGTACTTACACGACGTCAAACCCTGCAGCAGGGCAGGTATAGATTTTCTGTAGCGTGTAAAAATTTTGGACAAAAATTGGCAATTTTTACAATGATAACAGCCTATTGCGTCAAACAAGGGACGTATTATGCAATAATTATCATTGCAATGGTAACCGCACTGCCCACCTTCCACTTGCAAGCTGAAAACTATAGCGTTCCGTCTAAAAACTTGCAATTTTTGAATCTAATTATTGACACAGGGGGTGCTCTTCTATAATTCAATCCCAGCATTCTTTGCGTATGCCCCCGTTCATATGCACGACAGTTTTCTCCGTTTTTTTTTTGTTTCGTATTTGTTTATTTCCGAGTACTCAAAAAAAAAACATGGCGGCGCCCATGAAAGAAGGGTACACTTCCGGTTACTCGCATAGTATATTATGAATAAGCGCATGCGCAGTCAGTAAGCCGCTGGCGCGACTAATAATTAAACTGTCCCATATTTTGAAGTAGTGCACAAATACTCACCCATTACAGACTAACACAGCATCATACCGTTCTATAGTTAGTTCCTTACTCTGCTTACGGACATCTCGGAATCCAACATCCCATAATACTTTCTCTTGGCCGTCTTGGTGCACAGGTTTCACATAGTCCACTGAAGTATTAAACTGAAAATAGAAATTTTGATTACATTCAAGCTAATGATCAGAATGTCATGGTAATCAAAATTTCCACAGATACAAAACTAAATGAAAAGTATACCTTAAAAAACTCATTAAATTCAGTGTGTTCAGTGTTGAAATACGTCTTACTCTTTATTCATTGAATATGCAAATGAGCTAATATTGAGCATATCATACCCACCAAACTTTCAGTACAGTTAAAACTTAGTGGGATAGATGTTCCCTACCAGTCTGATTGATTTAAATACATAAAGCTTTAATAAAGTGCATAATTAAAAAAACTGTATTGAATGTGCAAATAAGCTATTTATGACATTTCACACTCATCAAGCTAAGCTAATCAAGCATAACTGATGTACCTCAGAATTCTGATCAAATTAAGTACATTCATTTTTGATGTGTGGCCTAAATACAGAAAGTCATTAAATATGTAAATGAGCTAATAATGAGCATATAATATACACCACACTGTCAGCCTGTAAATGTAAGTTTATGCAATGTACTTCATAAGTCAACAAATTTTAGTGTATTCAGCTTTGATATATGTACAGCCTAGTTATATAAATTAATAGAATATGCCAACGAGCTAATAATCAGGATGTCATAACCATCAAACACAGTATAAGTTGACTTGTATCATCAAAGTATAGTATAGGTTTGGTGAAATCACTGTCTTCAGTATTGAAATATGGCCTACTCACAGAAATTCATTAAATATGCAAATGAGCTAATAAACAGAATGCTGTGCTTATTGAACTAATGAAGTAGGTGGACTTTAATGTCTTCAATTGACTGCAGAGACTTTATCAAAATTCATGACTTTAGTATTGATACATAGCCTTATTACAGAAATTCATTAAATATGTAAATGAGCTAATAAACAGAATGCTGTGCTTATTGAACTAATGAAGTAGGTGGACTTTAATGTCTTCAATTGACTGCAGAGACTTTATCAAAATTCATGACTTTAGTATTGATACATAGCCTTATTACAGAAATTCATTAAATATGTAAATGAGCTAATAAACAGAATGCTGTGCTCATTGAACTAATGAAGTAGGTGGACTTTAATGTCTTCAATTGACTGCAGAGACTTTATCAAAATTCATGACTTCAGTATTGATACATAGCCTTATTACAGAAATTCATTAAATATGTAAATGAGCTAATAATCAGCATGTCATGCAAATGAAACCTAAGAATGATGCATGAAAAATAAATAGCAAAGCTTTTGTAAACATCAGTGCATTTAGTGTTGATATTAAACCTGATTAGAGAAATATAAAAATACCTAAATGAGCAAATAATCAGTTTGTCACGCTTATCAAGCTTGCAGCATAACCTGACCTAAATATAACCAACATACCTTAAAGGTCTGATGAAATTCATGGCCTATATGTATGGCCTTATCTACAATTATTGATAAATGAGCTTATAAACAAACTTGTTAGCCATATGCCAACCAACCTTTTAGCATGAAGGACCACAAAACAATTTTAGTGCCTGCACATTTACATACCAGTTAGTTTGGTAATTTTCAAGATGTTGCCCATTGCAAAATTAATTAATTAATTATGCAAATGACTGTTGATTATCCGGACCATATGCACAAAAATCTGATCAGATGAAGATCTTCCCATGATTCTGCTATGTAGCAATTTGCGTAACATAAGGTTTTCAAGTTATGACTCGAACAAAATCTATCTATAGAGATAGACACAGTCACAGACAGACACATATTGTGGTAACACTGGGTACCGTGTGGGTCTCTGGCCAACAGTGTCCAAAAATGCTGTGGTAAGAATTCATTACATTTCTGTTTTTGAGTGGACAAGATCCAGCTTCTGACATAAAAACAATAACAATGTAATGTATGCATGCAAATTAAGTGACATGTAGCAAGATGACAGGATTAGTTCACAGTTAAGACATATCACAAAGTAATTGATGTGTGGAAACACCCAGCAAAACTCCTTCTTATTTTGGGGCTACTTACTCTGATGAACTTTTTCAGATCATATTTCTCACAATAATCATTGAGATATTTCAGAACATCCTGGTGTTCCACGAATGATGGAAGAGATTTATCAAATGGGAAATCCGGGAATGCCATGACTTCCTTTGGTAAGTTAGTCCTGGAATAAAAATTATGGATACAGAGAGAATCATGATTGCAATATGTCATTCTTCATGACAGACAGCAGAATAGTTGACTTCATACTTCACTGAAAATAATTTCTTCATTAAGATATAAACATCAAAAGTTTTTTAAACCATATAGACTTTCTGGTGTCTGACAAGTAGCTGTAAGAGAGTGGATAGTTGTAAAACATGTCCATCTAGTCCTAAATACAAGAAGAATATCATAACTATGCAAAAGGTTTATGAATCTCCTAATGTCCAATAAGTCACTCTCAATGACGATCTTATAAGTAAACTTTCAAAAATTTGATTTTTGGATGTCTAGATCTTTTCATTGATAGGAAGTGCTACAATGAATAGGCAAAAAAGTAACGATGTAGTGATAGAGAACACATGACCCCCCCCCACCCCCTTTGAGTATGCAACATCTAATTTTACCAATTAAGTTGGGAGAATAATACTTACTTAAGGTCCCAGTACATACTTGAGTGAATGCTCTCACCATATTTATCTGTACCAGTTTCTTCTGTGTACACCCACGTCCCTCCAATTTCCTGTGTCTTTTCAAAGACATGAGGTTCAAATGTACAGGGATCACTAGCTAGATGTCTTGCTGCACACAGACCAGCAACACCAGCACCTATCACAGCAACACGTAACATGTTGGTTGGTCGTCTACCTTAAGTACTGGGCATTATTCAGCTGCTGGGATATTTTGAATTGCGCTGGAATGGAAAATGCAAAGCATGTCGGTAAACTAATACATATATAAGGGCCCTGTCACACCTTGCAATTTAGCCAGTCTGTATGCTGATGTATCAAACTTTCATCAAAACGCTGGCTTGCTGAACTATTAATAAATACTAATATGATGTAGTTTTCAATTTTAAGTGTATACATAATGTACTCATAGGTTAAAAATATATTTTGGGTATGCTGGACAATAATCTTGACGCATTTCGACTTATGAGTAATTTACAAGTTACAAGTAACGTGCGTGAGAAAGGCATAACCTACCTACAACTTATGGCCCATGTGTACAGGAACGTATAAGCCATCGACTGGCATAAGTCGAAAAGTTTTGTGCATCCACAAAAGTTTTAGACGACCTAGCCCTACTACCGTATGACGTATACCAGCGTGCTTCAGCATGCTCCTAACTTATACAAAATTTACCAATAATGTATTTGATGTATGCCCAACGTCTTCGCCAAAAGTTTCATATGTTGGCATACACTGGCTAAATCATCAAGATGTGACAGGGCCATAAATGTGTTTAAAAACTATCTACTGTTGATTGACCAATCAGAGTGCTCAATTCAGGGTGTTTTATTTACTCGTAAAGCCTTGGTCACCAAATTGCAGAAACGAATGACAGCGCCGTAGGAAAGTACTGTCCAATCAAAAGTTAACATGTCATATTCTGTAGACATCTGGTACGTTTTAATATTCAAATTTGGTAACACAGCGGACACCAGCTGCAACACAAAATCTGCTGTGCCCTAGGGCATTTATATAATGTGCCCTAGGGCATTTATAGGATGTTCCATTACTTTAGAAGGCTATTTCACAAATAAAAGTTTTAATTCATATCCTAAACATGTTACATTGACAAAGGGGACGGTTGACGTAAACACATTGAAAACGAAAATATATCAGTTAGGGGCGATAGTTTTTAAGTCGGATAAAACCCTCGTACTTGGGCTCTTCTGGTATATAAAGTCCAACCCTACGATAAAATGTCTCGGCCTGCGGCCTCGACATTTTATCGTTGGGTTGGACTTTATATACCAGAAGAGCCCTCGTACTCGGGCTTTATCCTATACATGTTGTATTCCTGCTTTTGAGGATAGTTTTTGTATGGGATTAAAATAAAATTTGCAAAGTTTCATTAAAATTGTCAACATCATGTGTGTGTTAAATAATATACAAGAAATACGCTCCAACTTTGCTGTCCTTTGAGTATCGGCCAATCTTTCTGCCTTCACCATGTATCGATTGGTGGTAATTTTGTACTCTCAGTGTCATGTAATTATCACATGCGTGCTTCAACTTAAGATGGTGAGGAATTTTCCTCGTGAGGCAAAAAATTTTAAACATGTTGAATATTTTCCTCAATGGCACACAAGCAAAAAGTTCACCAAAAATTGCCCACACACGAGAGGAAATTATTTTTTCCACTATGCAGAAGTAATGCAAGTTCACTGGAACATATTTTTCCCTAGAGCCATTATGGGTCACATGGCCATTTTCTCTTTCACCTGCTGGCAATTATTCTCTCTCCAGGTGCTGCAAGCAAAGTTGTTTGTGCAAAAAGGTGTGTGCAGTTTTTCAGTGGGCGGGCAAATTTAAAAACTAATCAGTGGGTTGGTAGGGGGGGGGGAAATCAATATTCATAGTTGGCAGAAAAGAAATTTCAATTTTTACATTCGGTGGGGTGGGGAGAAAATTTCTGGCAGTGGGTACTGGAAAATAGGTAGAGGGTGGGGAATGCCATGGTTGATTGAACTTCTGAGGGAAGATTAAGTGCCTAGAGGGGACCAATGTCCAAATGTTGAAATGATGATTTTTGCTTGCAGAGCTTTGCAACATTTAGGGAATTTCCGTGGGGGGGGGGGGGGGAGGGTAGTTGGACCTTGAATAGTTGTAGGGAGTGGGCACACCATAGAAACTGGAGGGTAGTTGGCTTAACAATTCAATGGGAGGCACATTTTCTGCATATGCCAGTGGGAGGGCAGTAACAAACAGCTCTATTTTACCCCCTAAATTTTAGGTCAAGGTCAAAACTACGTAAAATCAGTATATCGACCGTCTTCGAAACATGTTTTGTGATGATTTTGTAAAATTGGCAAAATTTACCAGTTGCTGGTACCTGTTTGTCCAATAATCCCTTCCCCTCCCCAGAAATTAATGATTCTTCCTGACATTCAACTGTTCTGTTAATCACATGATATCAGGCTATCTCTCTGTATAGAATCTACACATCTGTTGGGCCTGTTGCTTTTCGTCCCATCCTCAGAAAAGCAAAAGGCCCAGCAGAAGTCTAGATTCTAGACCAGCTATCTCCAGCATTGGTCACAGGTCTCCAGATCAGCTGTACAGCAGACGACCATCGGGCTAACCACAGGCTCTTGACTCAATGCAGGCGAACCGCCAGCCGTCACTGATGCAATATTCTGGTGCATCAGTGACGTGGCTGGCGGTTCGCCTGCATTGAGTCAAGAGCATGTGGGGCTAACATAGCTCTGCATGGCAAGGCTGTGTGTTACTGGCGTTATACGGCCTCCCACCACAGTGTGGTGGGTGTGGTGGGAGGCCGTATAACGCCAGTAAAACATTTTAGAATCAGTTCTGTCACGCTCTCTGTGAAGTGTGACTGATAGTGATAGTACTTACCGAGGTGACGTTACACTTCGATCTCGATCTCAAAGCAGAAGTGAACGTGAAGGTGACCACTTTCGTAATCTTGCTCCGATAAACTTGTTAGGATCGTGACCAGTGAAGTATTTGAATGACCTGAATCGCCTGTCTTGTCTTGGTCTCGTGATATGACGTGTAACATGACCTTAACCTACGTCGAACTGGCTGTCCATCACTGCACTGATGATTATGATATTGGTGACTCTTTGACCACAGAGGGCGCACTATCATTCAGTTTATGCGAATCTTCAGAATGTCACGACAGAGTGAGGAAAGGGGTTGGAGATGCATGGGCGGCGAGTAATAAGAGGCAACTTGGCATTGCATCAAAGAAAATATTAAACTACAAATAGGTTCTGAAATCAGAAAACTAATTATATAGTTTGATCATCTAACAATCAAATTAACAGTAAAACTTGCCATGCTTGAATTAACTGCAGGGGGTTGGGGGGGGGGCATGAAGAAACTGATCTTGAAGCAATTTTTATCTCACTTTTAATGAGATAGCAAATCGTTTTGTCAATGGCTTGGAGCAATCTCTAGGTGTCTAAATGGTAGTGTAAAGGCAATTTGTCTATTCCACTGTCAGATATAGGTTGAGTTTATTGAATTGACAATTTATATTCTGAGCATTTAAAAAAATTACAAACACCAATACATAGTGGTAAATAAATAAATAAATAGATAATAGTGATGACCCTAGAAAAAGAATAGGTACAGTAAATGTCAAGGGTTGCTTTTTTTCACCTTTTACAATACTTCCTACAATACTTCCAGCTGATATCAAACTTCCATGGATATCAAATGTTCCACCTCTTGGAATTGACTATGTTTACATAAAGAGCTACAATAGCAAGATGGCAGGAAATGTAAAAATTGTGAACTATTTACAACCTTGATACTCTTAACCCAATCTGATTAAAATTAGATCTAGAGTATGGAGACCTGTACTTGCACGGTATTCTCTTACTGTCGCGTCTCACTACAGAGGTGACAGCAAGAGAATACCGCGCAAGTACAGGTCGCCATACTCTACATCTGATTTTAATCAGATTGCTCTTAAACATGATCCTTGCACTTGGCCAGTGCTATCATTTGAATGTAAAAAGTTAGTTACAGATGATGAAATGCCTTCCATTGTGGAGGTGATTATGACATCTGGAATTATCCTGGATCCAAATTTCTTATCAGTTCTTGTGTGTCTGACATTGCAAAACTTGGTCCACAATGAAAAAATTAACCTGAGCTTTGTTTTCTGGATCAAATTTCACAACAAATTGATACCAAATATTACAAAACTGTCTTCATAGCCTTCAACGCAGTCTCACAACATATCCTTGGTTGATATAGGTCATTTAAGGTCACAGACTGAGAGAATTACCTAAAATATACAATATACAAATTTTGGGGTTTCCTAACACTTTTAGAAGAAAATTTATCTGATAATATCCCTCAGGACTTTTATACCAAATTACAAAACTATCAGACAAGTAGTTTTTGAGAATAAGTTTTCTTGACCAAAAATGAAAAAAAAAATGTCTTAAAAATTCAAATTTGCATATTTCAAGACAATTTCCAAATATCTAACTATTGTCACCCCTTGGCATCTGTATTCCAAATATAAAAACTGTCTGTCCAGCAGTTGTAAAGAAAAGTTTTTTAAGATTTTTGGACCAAAAATAACAAAATTGCTTCCAAACAGTAATTTTGCTAATTTTGTCAAAATTTCAACAAACATCCAACCCAAATTTGAGAGCAATTGGGTTTTAGAAAAGAAGAATTTTACTTACCGGTGTGAGGAAAAATTACAAAAAAATTTAGCAAAAATACAAAATTCAAGATATCTTCAAGATATACATAAAACTGTATATGGTCTACCTAAGATATTTGAATACTAATTTTCAAAGCAATCAAGACAGCGGTTTTTGTGTTAGTAATTTTTG
This sequence comes from Ptychodera flava, assembly GCF_041260155.1. Taxonomy (NCBI): domain Eukaryota; kingdom Metazoa; phylum Hemichordata; class Enteropneusta; family Ptychoderidae; genus Ptychodera; species Ptychodera flava. The sequence goes on from NC_091940.1 coordinate 36,312,014, forward strand.
ACTATTTTCACATTTTTTAAGCTCATTTGCAAATTTGGGCAATGCAAACGTCATTTGAAGAAAATCCCGTCTATAGCCCAGGATGCATCCACACACCAAATATCGAGCTAAAATGTGCAGCTGTACGCAAGTTTTTGATGTAAGGGGACATACTACCCACATGCATACATACATACATACATAAATACATTCATACACACATACATACAGATGTCATTGACTTCCAGCTTATATGATAACCTCACATTGGTATACCAAATGTGAGCTAATAAAAACAACTTGTTATGGTCTGCACTACAGTTGTGACAGTCTTCACCACATGAGTGTTTCATTCTCAGTCGGACATGATATTTAGTTTGTCTTCTGAAGGAAACCATTGGTATGGCCATATTTGGTCATTGAAGCATGCATCTTGTGTGAATTGAGACACACTACTGCAACCCAACAGATAAGATGCTTCGTTGAACAAATGTAGTTGTTCCGGTAAAAAGCTGGGACCAGTATACAAGTGTGTCTGTCAAAAGTTTGAAACTTCTTTGATGAAATCCACATTTCTTTGTAGGTTTCTGTTCTGTCAACCACAGCAAGGTGAACCACATGTTACTGAAATATGACAATAACCTACGTTGTGTGTGTCTATTAAAGGGCAGTGGTTGTTGGAATGGCGCGTGTGCAACTTTCTTGTTTAAGGTAGAACGCACCTCGGGGACAGACATTCGGACTCTAAAACATTTACAATTCTCTTCTGATATACCACATGTGGGGGTTCATTTTAAAGCTCTTGGTATAAGAAAACTTTTTACCGGCTTAGTTTTTCGAAATTCGAAAATTTTTATTTTTCTCCATAAAGTTAACACAGGGATGGCGGCCATTTTGAATTTCTAATATCGGTAAATCTTGGGTAATTTGTTTCTCTTGTACCAAAATTTGCACCTCGAAAGTGAAAGACTTAAACTTTTGCTCTAACATATTACCTTAACAAACAATGTATTTCATGCACTATAAATAGATGCATCATGTCAAAATAGCTGCGACATTTAAAATTTTAGGATGTACATTAAGACAAATATGTTTTAACTTTCATCAATCGCCAATACAGTGTTTACATTAGTCATAGGGGTCCCTGGCGACCTTTGAGTGCCGTTCCGACGACAACCCCCTTTAAATAATATCAATCGCCATACAACTTTAGTATAAAGTCCTCAATTTTTTGTTTCTAACATATGAAGTCAACTCTGACAAGCAATGAACTTGTAATTGCAATGTCTGTCACATGACTCTCTTTGTGTGTTTACCAGCTCTGCGTGGCAGGGCTGTGTGTTACCAGCTATAGAACTCTGGTGGGAGGCCTATTGCTGGTAACATACAGCCCTGCCACACAAGGCTACATATTTTCTAGCAAGGCAGCTGGATATGTACATGTACTCAAAAATTATTCTGACAAGGACATTGCAATGCTGTTAACTAGTATGCCAAGCCTAACATGGCTGTCACCTTTTTTACAAAGCCTTTGTTGAGTGAAAGTTACAGATACATATGATAGGGACATTAAGGGCATGCATGGTGATTCTTTCCCACCATGGGTATGCATCAATCCCATTTGGTTGCATAAAATACTCTAGTTGCTTGCCAAAGACTAGCTACATTAGCCAATATGTTGACAGAGCCACTTTCGCTTTATCACCGAGTTAAAAATGTTGTGTTTGTTGACAGGATGACCATGATTTACCTTTGATTAAATCAGCAGTGCCATTCAGTAATTACTAAAAAGGAGATATGCATATTGATAGTAGTAATTAATCACCAGATGTTATTGAAATGTAAACTATCTGGCTAAGGAGTAAACCTTGCTAATTTTATCACAATTTAGACAAATAAATTTGAAACCTATCAGACCAGCATTTTCAAATATCTTTAACCAAAAAATTGCCTCAAAACAAGTCATCGTTGATGACACAGTCCCCACTTGTTAATGGGTACTTTGATTACATGTCCTAAGAGGATAGAGTCCTCTTCATTAATTGAGATATGCCCAAGTTTTGGCTAAGGACACGAAAAAATTGTAACAAAATGGCTGCCATGCAGCCATATTGGATCATATAAAGAAACAAATTGACATACATATGTATGACATAGGTTAATGTCCTTGTACCAACTTTGAATAAAATCGGTTAAGATATGCCTTAGAGTATTATGGCCCTCGACAGGAAAAATTCGTAATAAAATGGCCGCAAGAGAGCCATATTGGATCGTATCACATAACAAATTGACATGCATATGTATGACATTAGTCAATCTCCTTGTACCAACTTTGAATAAAATCCGTTGAAACATGTCTGAGTTATTGCTCTGTACATGAAAATATCGTAATAAAATGGCTGCCTAGCGGCCATATTGGATCGTATCACATAACAAATTGATGTACATATGTAAGACATAGGTCAATGTCCTTGTACCAACTTTGAATAAAATCGGTTAAAACATGTCTGAGTTATGGCACTGTATATGAAAATATTGTAATAAAATGGCCGCCTGGCGGCCATATTGGATCGTATCACAAAACAAATTGACGTGCATATCTATGACATTGGTCAATGTCCTTGTACCAACTTTGAATAAAATCGGTTGAAACATGTCTGAGTTATGGCTCTGTACATGAAAAAATCGTAATAAAATGGCCGCCTGGCGGCCATATTGGATCGTATCACAAAACAAAATGACGTGCATATCTATGACATTGGTCAATGTCCTTGTACCAACTTTGAATAAAATCGGTTGCAACATGTCTGAGATCTGGCTCTGTACATGAAAAAATCGTAATAAAATGGCCGCCTGGCGGCCATATTGGATCGTATCACAAAACAAAATGACGTGCATATCTATGACATTGGTCAATGTCCTTGTACCAACTTTGAATAAAATCGGTTGAAACATGTCTGAGTTATGGCTCTGTACATGAAAAAATCGTAATAAAATGGCCGCCTGGCGGCCATATTGGATCGTATCACAAAACAAATCGGCGTGCATATCTATGACATTGGTCAATGTCATTGTACCAACTTTGAATAAAATCGGTTGAAAAATGTCTGAGTTATGGCTCTGTAGATGAAAAAATCGTAATAAAATGGCCGCCTGGCGGCCATATTGGATCGTATCACAAAACAAATCGACGTGCATATCTATGACATATGAAGTAATCCTTGTACCAAGTTTGAATGAAATCGCTATTTGCATCTCTGAGATATCTGCGTGAACGGACGGACGCACACACGCACGCACGCACACACGCACGGACATGACCAAACCTATAAGTTCCCCCGGACGGTGTCCGTGGGGACTAATTACAACCATGCTAATTTGTCAGGATTTGAACAAGTCGGACGGATATTATCTCCATTGACCTGCATACTGAATGTCAAACCTGATGATTCAAACATATCTGCATGTACTACCATTTGTACATTGTACACACATCACTGAAAACACACAGAGAACGATTTAATATTCAGAAAATATTTTATTTTCTGATTATGATAATTACAATAACCCATTAGAAATTGAAAGTCTGAGGCCAGAAACATTACACACTATTTTACAAAATATGTCAATTTAGGAGCAATGTTATAAAAATCAACTTGATGCACTGCATTATATTACAGAGGATATATATTTTTTCCATTTATACCAAGCCATCACTACAACGTTAACCATAAACTAGATCCCATTTTTGTTTTTTGAATTTTCACATCTCCCATTATGCTGGCTATGGGCACTTCGGTGTGAACTGAATCATGGGAGAAAAGATCAAATACAAGAATATCCACTAGGTTATATGATTGCACACATATTTCTTTTTACACGCGAGTAAATGAGAAACTACTGTCACAGCTGGCTGACTGGGATGTGCATGTATGTACAAAGTCTTGCCCTTCTCCAGTGACCTAACCTTTGAAGTATTGCGGTCTGGACCAGAGTACATCAAAATAAGAGATAAAAGGGAATTATGCTAGGCTTGTTGATGATGTCAAGCATTCATGAGGGTTAGAGCACACCTTGGAAAGTTTCAATAGTGCAGCAATATTTGTAGAATGCATTTTGTCCTGTCATGAATCGATATATGTTGATATCCTGATTTATCAACTGACTGTACTGCAGAACAGGTTCATCATGACTTCATTACTTGAACGCTAATGAAAGTTGGTCTCATATCTGTGTATTTCGCTTACAAGTTTCAAAGCCCTGTATTCTGAAAGCCTGATAAACAGGCATTTTGTTTGTTTGTGGAGAGCTGCAGGTGCAAGCAACTGGACTCTCTCACAATCTAAACATTTTCATGTCTCAAAGGCTGTACACGTTCTTCCCCTTCAAATCCATTTACTTTGCCCTCATCTACTATAGCAACCAATTCTGATATTTTTATCCATCTGACCTTGCTGACATTGACCTTGAACACCGAAATCCTCAGAACAGTGAATTCAAATCAAAGGAGCCCTTCTCACTGAGAAGACAATCACCAGATTCCAAGTTGAAGCAAGTTAAATTGGTCCTTAAACTCAGACACTGTTCAAACTGTGGATGTCAATGAAATGAACTACAATTCGGTACAAATTCTTGTAATATTACCATGAGAAGTAAGCCAAGACAAGCCTAGCATGTTTATATTGTTTAAAGGGACAGGTAAGTGACTTTGGACATCAACTGAACAAAACCCAATAGGGGGAAGGGTGGAAGGAGTTGCATTCATGCTTTCAAAGCATTACACCGCATTAATACTGCCCTTGAATCCTGCTTGGCCGGGCACACAGGTCAAGAACTTCAGTGAATGGCTCTTGGTAAATAAAAATAAACAAATTAGACAAGATCATCTTGGATCAGGAGGTCACATACAAATCCATATCTGGGTCATATTTGTGAACCTGGAAAGAAGACTTAGCTACAAATTTACAATAAAAGCAAGATACTATAATAACGACCACGGGGAGGGGGTCAATTACATTAAAATTTGTGGAATAATTTCATGTTACCCCTTTCAAAGAGTCTTGACTATTGTAACACTGTCTCCTCTCTGTTAAGTTTACTTTAGAGAGTAAAATTTACATTGAACAATGTCACTGCCACATCAAATGACCTTGATGAATACGTCTTTTAGTAGATTTAGTAAAAAATATCCAACAGCTATGAAAAGGGTTAACAAAAATCATTTCCTTTCTGATACACACTTCCATTTAAATAAAATCTCAGGGTTCAAATAAAGTTTACAAATAGTCCATCAAAATTTTTTCCAGTTCAGTGCACAAGTTTTAAAGTGAGCTGATCAAAAAGGAAATCATTCACATATGCTATCATGATGGCTCAGTCAGCTTACGAAACACTTGGAGTATATATCCAAGTACATAAAATTATCAGCACAGAATGGACTGTGCAGTTCATTCAGAATTTGAAACACCCATGAAATTACCATTTTGGCTATTTTGTTTGTTTTAGTTAAACACTAAATGACACATCAGTGGAATAGAATACTGAATCTCATGATCATATACATTTCTTGTCATACATTTGCTGTCCCGGAGTTTGCTCAAACTGACGTCTCAATCTGCGTTCTGCAAGACATTTTGGTCATTTTCCACTGAACAAAATTTGCATAATCAGCTGAAATGCAGTTTGTTACGTTTCTTCTCATGACAAACTGCATGGCGTTACAAAGTCTATCTGTTAAGCAGTCAAAAATCTGACATGTTTGGAAAGCAGGATCCTGAATGAAGATGTTATCCAGTGCATAATTGGCGGTCTTATTTTCCTCGCAAAGAATTAAAATGTTCCTCATGTCTATATATTAGTTCAACATCTGTTGTTACTGATATCGCTTGAATAAGCACCGATGTGCTATGATACTATTCTTGGGCAAAGCCTTCAGTCTCCTCAATAGCATATGACAATTTCTCAAGAAGTTGTTCATAGCTTTTGTACGGTGGCAGGTCCAGACGATTGAAACTGTAAAATAAGAAAAGATAAGATTTACAAGAGTACATATTTATCTTACGGAGTATAGCAAGCCCTTCCCATCCAAAGCAAGTTACAAGAGACAAAATTATTTTTGTATTGTTTAGCTGAATTTTGTTTATGCAGAGTGTCTTGGTGTACAAAAGTAAAATCTCATGGTGCTATCTCCACTCCCTATCATACTCCTTTCAATATCATTTCCGAGCATTTAGATTCACCAACACTGTATTATAATGTGAAAAGGCAAAATGCTGATCACACTAGATGAAGGCTGCCCTCAACAACAAAAAATTCTTCCTTCATAACGTGAATATTACTTGCATGGCAAGGTCCATATAAGCTTCTCTTCAATGAGAAATCATGCACTCACCATGTGTGGGTTCTTGGTAGCCAAGTTTCTTTTCCAACTTTTTCGATACAAAACTTCTGTGGTCCATTGCTCCCTAAAATCAGAATTGTGATATTCTGTATCATTTAGGATTATTGAGTACTGAGCAGTGGAATAATGTCAGTCGTCTTTGTGAGGGGAGGACTAGTTTTACTTAAAAGCCAGCAAGCATAATAATTGAGAGATAAATTTCTTCAGACAGTACTGTCAGTTGTAGCAGCATGAGAAGCAAATGGTAACTAGGGTTTCAGGAGTATTTGACTCAGCCATACCTTGGCACACGGAACATAGCAGTTTGCTCAACAATAACTTTTGGCAGGTGCAGCATACTGAAGTGATGTTTTTTGTAGTGAAGGTGAGAGAGTTTAACCAGCACAGATTTTTCAAAGTCTTATGATCATGATTGCACACCATTCTTTCATGAAAATTGAGATAGGCGAGATATTCTAACAGACTTTCTTGTTGAAGAGAGATTTTAACATCCCAGAATTAGTCAGTAATGAACTCTTTAGGCAGTTTCTTGTGGTTAATATCCCAAAAAGAGAGAGGTGCCTTACCCATCAACTCTGTAAATCCACCCACTGGCAGTCGACAAGTACCAGTTACAAACTGTAAGAGACGGGCTCGCTTCTCATGGTCAAACTCTTTCACTGCCTGCCAGAACCACACCACTTGCTTGCTGTTCCTGGTGTAGTGTCTGTAGATAGTGTTACGTTGCCAATCTTCCATATCAATTTCTTGCATGCCACAAAGCATCAGCTGTAAGTCACAGTAAAATGAAACATTGTAAAGTGTGAGTGGCCAACCTTGTGAGAAACTGCTCCAGGGCTGTATTCAAAACATTACATCAACCAAAGATGTGATCATAATAATTATTGGAATCTTGTTCAAATACTTGATCAGACAAGTGCTTCATCCATTAAAAATTTGTCTCTGATCTGTAAGAACTACATTTCTTTCATCAGTATGCTCTTCAGAAATCTGCTATTACGGCTCCCAATCCATTTACCTGCTCAAAATATTTCAATTTTATATTGTAATAGAGGGTATCCTCCTGTGTCAAAATAATGACAAATCAGCAATAGCGATAAAAGTGATGATATTTTTACCTCTAATTCTCTTTCATCAAAGTATTGCAACCATTGTAATGGTAAAACTTCATTGAATCCCTCAAGGAAGGCCTTGGTCTGCTCCTCAATACCTCTGTTGAAACGCCACTGGGTCATCAAACTGTCCATGGCAAGACACAAAATATGTTTTAACTCCAATATATTTATTGTTCAAAATCCTTGCATTCCTGTGAAAAACTTTCAATGCATTTCAGATTGGACAATCTTCGTTAAATTTTGAAGAATTTTATATCTGTCTTAAACAATGTTCACATGATTTTGCTGTGAAGCGAGTTCAACACTGAGTCAGGTGTCAAAGCGGGTCTTCTACATTTTTTAATACCTTTGATACAAGTCAGTAAACATCTGCATATGTAAATTGTAATGGCGTGTATTGAAAAAAGGAAGAACAGACACTGAAAATTGTTGTTTGCTTACAGATATCCGAAAACACTTGGTGTTTAATGTCAGGCATGTGAACTTTGGATAAGCAGGTAAGCCATCCACAGTTCCAGTGTAGTTCTGTTCAATATACGGTACTCATATCTGAATGTAATTCATATCAATTAACATAACTTTGATTTCAATTTTGACAATGAGTGGAGCAGTCATTAATTTTATGTTACACACAGAAATATCAGTGGAAAATGAAACAGTCATCTTTTACCAGATGTATTCTTCCTTGTTTTCTTCTGTGACAGCAATGTCTTGACCACCTGGCTTCAAATCATGTGTACTTAATTTACCCAGAATTTCAAAGTCAGCACTGAATGTCAAATCTAATCCACACTCTTCCACATTGTTGTCTCTGCAGAGTAAATAGAAAGATAAGCAAGCATATCAACCATGCAGTAAGATTAGCAGGCATATTAACCATGGTGCAGGAAGATTTGCCAAATGGCCAAAGTGTGCAACACCTGGGTCGTAGAAGACTAACTCTTTAAGCTCCAATGCCTCATAGAAAAGTCCAACCATTGCATTGACGACAACAGGATGACTGCGAAATGTTGTCATGAATGGGTTAAATGTATGGAAATGGCTCTGAAAAGCACATTTACATTTGACAGAACTAAAGCTCTTCAAAAGTTGACTTTGACATAACATATTCTTGTTCATTGAAACTCAAGGTATACAGCAGGGACTTCTACATGTGTCACTGTTGTGTCACATGACCTTCACATAACCTATCACATGACACTCACCATTTCAACATCATTATTTCAAGCAAGCAGAATCACACCGGCAGTTAAAATTGACATTATGAAGAGTTGAGAGTACTTACTTGACCCAGACCAATGAATTGTAAAACTCTGGATCAATGGTCTCCAAGTCTTTCAATGAAAGCTTCTTGCTCAACATTCTTTTGTAAAACGGCATTGTGAAACCACTGTAGATAAACTTCTGGTGAAATAACGCCTGCAATGATGAAATACATTTTATTTTACAGTGATTTTGCTGGGAGTAGTAAACTGATAAATGTTACCAGGGCCCTCAGATTATGTATCTACATCCTCTGACCATGGAATGAAGTACTGATGTCTGTATTTATCATCAGCATGTCCTTTATGCTTTAAAATCTGGAATATTTCGATGTAAACAGCTCTCTCGTTCAGGTGAAATTTCATGCTGTGTAGCATTCAATGTGATTTGAACATCTGGCATTTTTGATACAATGACTGCAAAACTTCATACAACTGAAACTAATCTTTCACCTGACCTATGCCTCCACAGTGGATATTGAATTACAAAAATATCATTTTCATGACCATTTCAGCCTGGGTACAATTTCAAATAGTTTTTTCAGAACAACAAACCATATCCAAATGCAGCACAGCACATACATTACCAATACTGCTGAGAAACACAAACACAAACACATGGAGAGAGAGAGAGAGGAAACTCACCATTGCAATAAATCTTCCAACAAATCGGAAGTAAAGTAAATGATCAGGGTTGACTGATGATGCAGGGTTGATCTGCAAGCAGTAGTTACTCTTGTTGGCGTATTCAAACAGACAGTACATTGGGTTCAACACTTCTTGGGATAGCATGAAAAACCACTCCCTGAAATCAAATGTTATGGGAAAAGTTCACCTTGTGAAAATCATGTTATGTAAAACTTGTGCCATTAGAGTTTGCCAGAGTATCAGGATGGTCAGTTAACCACATGACATTCACTACAAGTAACGGTACCATTAGGGTTAGGGTAAGGATTACAAGATATCTCCAACCCACCAGTTACAACCTGGGTTATAGATACGGTTAGGGTAAGAATTCAATGGGCAAGTGTTCAGGGGTAACTGTCCTACAACTCAATTAGTTGTACCCAACTCCATTGTATTGCAAGATACCACTTGCCCTTTGGGTACGACCTGTACGCAATCACAGCAATGGTTAGGGTAAGTGTCTGGTGGGTAATGTAAACCTAACCCTTAAACAATTTCAACAGCAACTGCAAAAGCAATCAACAGTGTTCATACTGTTGTTAGATAAGAAAGCTTGATTAATCTGATTCAATATTGATATGAATTCAAATGTCAAATTTCATATCGTCCGATGTGTATCACATTACAGAATAGTCCTAACCTTGCCACACCGCCATAGTCCAGGCCTTCTTCACCTCGGAATATTATGTACAGTCTTCTCCTCAAATCAAACGGTTGAAGTCTCATCACCTGCAAAGTCGCACAATTAAAATTTTTAGTTCTGCATATATGACGACATGCACTGTTGTCTTGCCAGAGGGCTGTTACATCTCTACCACTGATGAAAACAGCTGATGGCAACTCATGTCATGGAAAGAATAGTGGTATTTGTCACATGACATTATCAAAGGATACATCCACAGATGAAAACATATAAAACTGATAATTTATGTGCTACTATACCGAATCACATATTAAGGTAGAATGCACCGTCAGGAAACATATTCAAACTCAAATTTTTACCAAATTTTTTCTGATCTACCACTTGTTGGAGTTCATGTTAAAGCTCTTGGAGTAATAAAAATCTTCACTATCTTAATTTTAATATCAAAAATTTTACTTTCCCTGTCATTTGTTTCTCTTGTACCAAACTTTGTATATATATGTGGTGACCCTGACCTTTGATTTTTTATTCTTGATTTGATAAGAGAATGGTTGAAAGTTGTAATGAGGAAAGTTTGAGCTTCAGTTTAGGTTTTTACATTTTGAGGTGCATACTACAGTAACCTTAATAAACCTATGTTGTTTCATTCAGAACAGATTTGCTTGAAAACTGACTACACTATTCCGACTAAGCTTGAAAAATATGTTGCCTAATAATATCTACACACATGTATACGAACAATGGCTTGCTTGATATATATAAATACTGAATAATATTATCTACACACATGTATACGAACAATGGCTTGTTTGATATATATAAATACTGAACAATATTTTGAATCAATGAAAACTTGCTGTTTGATTAGCACATTGAACGATGTCACACCTGCTGAAATGAGTCCTCAAACAAAGTCTGTCTAGAAACACTCAGTTTCACATGGCTTGGTAAGGCATTGGACTGACATAAATATCTGAACTGGCCTAACTTCCACCGGAAACTTCTCTCATACGCTATTGGAACTCCAAAAGCCCCCTTCGGCCTGATGAAGGAAGGAAGAAAGGAAAAATATTCAAGTATGTTATTACATCTAGATACTGGGCATTTAACACTGCTATGTAAATCTGCATTTCTGCTCTGAGCACTCTCTTATTTTTACAATTAATTTGATCAAGAAATATTGGATGTCACAGACATTCCAGGGGATAATCTGGCTTCTATGCAAGATTTCTGAATTCAAATCACTCAAATGAAATAATGAATACATATGTATACCAAAGATCACATATACTCCAATTTGTAGGTAGATAAATATACAGACAAACACTGATACACGCGTGTACCCATACATAAAGGTAAATCTTACAAGAAGACATTGAAATAGATAAATGGCAGAAGGCCACTGACATATGCATGTACATAGATGGAGACACTATGATACATACCCCTTTGTACCACTTCCAGATCGAGGATCTTGGAATGTGGTTGTCCTTGTGTTATGGTCAACAAAGTACCTGATACCTTCATTGGTGTATCTCATTTCCCATCCTTCAGGAAGCGGTTCTTCATTCAGAGCTCTACACAGATAGAGGAACTGGCATGAGTACACACATCGGTATGTCCATGGGAAATGTAACAACTACACCCTGACAACCATGTCTTGGTCTGTCATTAGAGTATCTATGAAATTAGTTGCTTTACATAGAAATAATTTTAATTCTGTGGATTTCTATGGTGCAATCGAACAAGGAAGAAAAATGTGCTGTTCATTAACACATACACACTAAAATATGCATTTTCATCAGGAGATCTGAATTATGTCAGATCTTTAGCCAATAAAATGTGATGGAGTGGGAGAAGGTCACAGGGCCGAATTATAAACACAAAATAAATAGAAATATAGTATAGACACCTGGTGCCAGGCACATGTAATGCACTCTGATCCAAAACCAGGTTATTCACTAAGACACAGCCTACTTCATTCACGATTGAAATGATTGACTGTAACCTTATCACCGTAAAGAAGAAATCTTCTTCAGGCAGTAACCTTACCCCTGTGTTCTTGGGTCCTCCCACTGGGTGGTCCTAGTGTGGTGGTTTACAAAATATACACGGCCATTGGCTTCCACACGCTTCTCCCAGCCTGAAGGTAAGGTACCTAGTGGATCATTATTTTCAGTGCTGGCAGCATTCTGAAAGAGAGTTTTAACATCTTGGTAATTAAACTTTACTTGAGGAAGGAATCACATACCACCCACTTCAATGGCTTGTGTTGGAAAAACTCACTTCTTCCACATTTCTAGTTTTTTCTTAAGGAGAGAATCACATGCCATTCATTTCTACGGCTATTTTTAGAAAAATTCCTTCTTCTGTGTTTGTATTTTGTAATGAACATGCAGCACCCTGTTTTGCCTCTAAAATACTTCTTTTGGAGATATTTAGATATTTCCCTTCAGTGTGGTCTCTAAGATGACTTGATTATAGCAAAGTTGAAATGATAGAAGATATAAGGTGAGGGAGATACAAAGTGAGAAAACATTGACCTCTGAACTTTGAATGTACAGCCAATCACAATCAGCCAACATAATCATTTACATATGGACTACAAACTGAATGTCTTATTATTTAACCTATCAATCTCAACTTCAATGTATAAGATAATCACACTCTGCCCTCATGGAAACTAGAGAGGGTTGTACCACACGGTGATGGCGAAGGGTTATTAAGATTACTGCTTGATAGGTGAATCAAGCTTTAAGATGAAACTATATAGTGATATCACCACAGATTTCATTTCAATCTGACCTGCCACTCCATTCAACTTGTGTATTGTTTTTACCCCTGTGACCCCTATTTCCTAATGTAAAGGTCCAACTTTCCTATAGAAAGCAATGGGATTGGGTCAAACCATGGCTGTGAAACCTTTCAAAGCTGTTGCATGTGATCATTAATATGAAACCATGAACACTTACTGGTAGAAGGAATCTTTGTTGGAACTGTTGAAGAGTGGCAGCATGCATTTGATTTCGGTGTTGGTGCCATTGTTCAAAGTTACGCACAGTATCAACCGTTGGTCTCTGCCATGTTGTGGTTCTGGTGTTGTGATCTACGTAGTACACCCTGCCACGTGGATCTGTTCGTCTTTCCCACCTAGGACAATAAAATCATGATAATTTGAAACAAACTTCTCATCTGTACACGACTGAACAGTAAGGTTCTTCAGAAAACAGCTCACACTTAGAGTTTAATTTTCAATTTAAGCAAATTTGGAGTTACAAAACATCTGATAGACATACTTGCACCAAAAATGCATGGAAAGTTAACACAGTAGTGATGTTGTACTTCTTTCCGATGAGAAATGTTTTCATCAATGTAAGCAACTTTTCATTAGACATCATCCCTTCCTCAGTTGCTACGCCAATGCCCTATTATGGTATTCATCAGAGATTTCAAAAATGCTGGAGATTTGGCCAGCAGAGATCAAAATTTACTTGCCAAAATAGAATTCATTGAACAAAACCTGTGATGCACTGTAACGGCCTCATGAAAATGGTAAAAACATGCACTATGTACTTAGTTTGTCCAGACTGACCGTCAAAGCAAATCCCTGTCAATTTACTGCTACGTTAAATTTGTTCTGTTTTAAGTCATTCTTAAAGTAAAGGCGATTAAAATTTCAACAAAAGATGCTTGAATTGTAAGTCATGCAATAAACTGGCTGGACATATTTTTTAATTTGAAAAATTTTATCTGGTTGCAGCATCACACATGCACATTGTAATTTTGCCAGGTTAGAATACTTTCTGCATGGGGATAGAAGATGCTGTAGCTTTGGCAGTATCATAAAATGTAGAATCACAGATTTGGTTAATCTGTGGACTAATGTTTTTGCCAAACTCAAAAGTTAGAATAAAAGCGACTTGGTCAGTTGGCAGTGGAAACAGTGCATATATCAGCTATTTACAGAGCATATTTAGAAATGAGTTGGTCTCACTTACCCAGGGGGCAGGGGCTGTGGTCTTTCCCATGTGGTTGTACGTGTATTGTGGTCTACATAATATGGTCTACCATGAGGGTCTATTCTCATCTCCCATCTGAAAGAAAACAAAAGAATGACTTCATTAAGAAATGTTGGATCATTCACTTTACAAGAAAGCATAATATTTTAACAGATTTTGAGAAACTGACTTCTATAAGCACAAATTACTAGTTGTTCATGGTGAAAGCATTTGAGAGCAGTGTTAAGGCAATATAGGTAAACAACATCTTGTGGTTGTTTCATGTGTTTTTGACGATAATTCCCTTATGTTGCTTCCACAGAACCAAACATTTCACGTAAACAAACACAAATAACATAATACAAACTTGAACCAAGTACTGGGTTATGACAGAGGAAACATAGAAGTACACCTACGCTGGTGGTAGAGGTTGATTGTTGACATCAACTGTGATTGGTGCACCAGATCGGGTAGCATTTCCTGCAGGGGGAGGAGGGGCTCCAGCTGGTGCAGCGGTGCCACTAGTCCTAGTGCTTGAACTGCTGGTAGTTGTTGATGCCGCTGTTGTACTTGTGGTGGTGGTGGTGGTGGTTGTATTTGAGGTGCTACTGGTGGTACTAGTACTGCTAGTTGCCGATGATGTTGGCGTGTTCCTGCCTGGAATTTCATGATAATGTCTCGTGAAATGAATACATTGATTTCAGCGAGGGCACAGCCAATTTGACAAGTGGCAGTATCAGCTGTTTTGTCTGTTACAACATTTACGAAAGTTTGCTATTACAGCACTACATTATATAATCATAGTTCATGCTCAAAATTCCTGTGAATAATTCACCTTTGACCTTAAACAAAGGAAAGATGGTGATAGAAGGAAGCGTAAGTAAAGCTAAAGTCAGTCAGACTTCATACTGTAAAAATTATTCATGAGAAATGAGACTTATTCAGCAAGCATTGGAACTGTTTCCAAAATGCAGTACAGTAAAGAATAAACAAAGTGTGTAATTCCATTCAGCCCAAGCAGAGCCAGTCTCTGTGGTTGAAACTGCACACTGAAACAGCTTGAAAATGACAGGTAGTGAAATGGGACGACAGATGGGGCAAATGATGAGCCATAGACTAGAGATAGTGAGAGCTATGCATTGAGAGCATGGGGTGTGTATGCCTGAATCACAATACACCAAACCTGATGTAACACATCATGCCTTTGAAATATTGTCTCAGATGTTCGCACTGATAGTGAAAACCCTGTGTAGCACAGCATGTTGGAATTTGCAAACTTTTTTTTGTCTTCATGTTTCAGCGTTTACTCATGTTGATGACTCAAAGGCTCTCTTGAGCATTGCTTGAATACAACAAAAATATTATTATAAAACACTGGATGAAATGCTAATGCAACAAAAATTTAAACATCAAGTTGTCTGAAAAGGTGTATTCATTTTTAAAATGGTGTGACACATTAGTTTCACTTTCTCTTTCAATAATATACACTTTGCTGTGATGAAGACTCCAGATTGGAAAAAAGGCCTAAATAGATCAGTAATGCCCCTACCATTGCACATTAATACTGAATCATCCATTTGATTGAGCTCATAAAAAATTCATGAAAAAGCTGTAACACAGTTGACTAACAGGGTTTCACATATATGCAATATTATAACCATAATTGATAGGCAATGCATTGATGAAAATCTCTCAATGTCTGGATGTGCAAAATGAACACACAAAAATTCTGATAATTTTTATGATCTTTTACTGAAGGGTAATAACATATGAAGTTTATTTGAATGAATATAGGAATTGAGTGGCATGTGTGTTGTTTGGCATTGGGAACACCATGAGACCAATGGAGGCACGCCAGTGGTTTAGCACCAGGGATACCAATGGACCTATGATGGCATGCCAGTGGTTTGGCACCGGTGATACCAATGGACCAATGACGGTATGCCAGTGGTTTAGCACCAGGGATACCAATGAACCAATGATGGCACACAAGTGGTTTAGCACCTGGGATGCCAATGGACCAATGATGGCACACCAGTGGATGCTGATTCAGGCAACTCACCAGAGTCAGAGCCAGATCCTGTACTTGTATTAGTACGTGCAGCAGCAGGAGGGGGAGGTGGTGGCCGCGGAGGTGGTGGTGCGGCTCGGCGAGTTTTACCTGTAGTGGCTTGATTTGTTCTTGGTCTGGCCCCTGTTGATGTGTTTGGTGACGCCTGTGCCTGTGCTGCTGCACTGGACCCTGATTGGTTATGGGAGACGTCTCCATTGGGTTGGGATGTAGGACCTGAACAACATACACACATCATTATGGAAAGTCCGAGTGGCTGTCCCATGTTCCCATTTCCCATGTTCCTCCATTCAAAAGCCAAATCCTGCTAGCATAACTTATATATCTTTTTCCAGATGACTTGTGTCACTAAAATCTGGTCAGCGATTTTTGCTGAATTGGGGATTATTTTTTACATACAAGCCTCTTAGGAATAATCTAAACAACCAACCACATAAAATTCCACTTCATAGTAAAGAGAAAACATTGCTATCTTTTCAAATTACTTTGAATATTTTGTTTCATTCGACAAGTTATTATGTTGTTCTGCTTAAACTGAAGTTGTACAATTAACGATCATCAGAGCTTTCATCACATCTTGTATGTTACATGTAACATGTAGAATATGCTGATGACATAATTTGTGGTATGTACCATACACATATCATTAAAGCATTCATTGTTATATCTACAAGCAGGGAGGGAGTAAAGATCTGATAACTGAAAATTAAGCATCTTTCAACGGGCAGAACAACACAAACTTGCTCATGTGAAACAAAAGTAACCGAAACAATTTGAAGAGATAATGACCTTGTCCCTTTCAATGTGCACACACTTTACTCAGTTATCATGACTTATTCTTTATTAAACTACTTGGTAAAGTGACAGCAGCAATTAGTCAACCACAGTTTTCAAAATAGATCTCACTGATGCATTCTCAGATGATAAACAAATACTAAAGATTTCATCGCAAATTGCCTCCCCAAATTATTGAAGGGCTACGTATGTATTTATCTTCACAGAAGAACTGTGGTGGGTTTTAGACAAATACAAGGGAAATGGGTAAATTGATAGTGACCAAATAACGAGTGCAGGTCTGGTTGATTCTGGTTCTCTATGCTATAGCTCTTAAATCAGGGTCAATTTCATCTCTCACACAAAGGACATCTGGCAGTACGGATTCAGGCTAGTTTCATCCTTAAAATTACAGTAATTTCACTCTACAAATCAAGGCCGATTTCGTCCTTCAAATAAGGGTTAATTTCAGTCTACCACTCTGGACTAGTTTCAGCCCTAAAAAATCTATACCTGTAGTAAAACAGCTTCATCTGCTGTTTGTAGGTTTCTTTACTTTATTATCAGCACACTGTTACTGATACAATAAGAACAGTTTGCTGAAATCATCACACCATATGCCTGTGTAAGAGGCTTGTCTTGTCATTTTTACCAAAACAAGCTAGTACATATATAAAACACGTAACATATATAAAACTTGCATGTTTAGTTCACCAGGGTCTGTCAATTTCATAATGGTGACATACATTTCACCCATCTTGCCATAAATGAGGTGTGTCTTCATCTTGGCATATCTGTGATATAACTTACCATTACTGGTCATAACTTACCATTGCTGGTTGTGTATCTGGCCAGGACTTCTGGGGAAACACTCAAGCCGTCTAATGTAATTTGTAAATCACCACTTCTGGTTGTGCCATTCTTTGTTTCTTGCTTCAGTTCTTGTTTCAGAGCTAAATTGTGTACTGAGGGTGAAATATTCAAATACATCATAATAAATCATTTGCATTGGCATGACTGATCATGACCGGTAATTTGCTGAAAAAATTGCAACACTGATCAGGCTGTGACAGAACTTGGGATACATCTCTGTTCCTTTGTAATTTTGCTGTGTGCTATTAGAGTTGTTCATATCATGAATTTTACTAGTAACTGGGGAAACCATGGTTTATACTTTGAGTCTGTGGACAGCTATATGAATTTTCAGGAAAGTTTACTTTGGACCTGTCATTGCATGAAATACTGCAATGTACACATATGCTACTGCAAACCTGTAAATCTGCCCTTGAGGTCATAATACCATAAGCTTTTAAATTTATTTGCTGCAAATTATTTTGATTGATTTTGGCAATGATGATAACTAATTCCATTAGTTTATGTAGGTCTCCATACAGTCTACAAAATACCTGGTAGGGCTTGTAATATATATACTATTGACACTGCCCTCCACATAATAAATTTACCAACAGATTCATTATTGAAGTCTACCGTAGGATTTTACAATTATCATGAGTTTGCATTTCAGTTACGTAAATGTTATAATTTTATCACATAATGCTACTTCATCAGAACAGTGTCTTTGATGACAAGAAAAGAAACACATCACTGTGTGATTTTGGAAATGACTTCAACTGCCAAGAGTTCATGATTTGCAAATTATCCTGTACAGCTGTTTGCATGCAACAAAAAACCCCAAGATTTCACCAAAATTAGCTAGAAGCTCACATTTTCCATTATTCCTCTGCAGCAGTGGTAGAACCTCCACACAGCACGTACCAACCACTGCATCAGTTTTCACAGAAAAGTGATTGTACACTTTGAATTCCAATTTGCTCTGTGGCGTCACCAACCTGCAAAACAGAAACAACACAAAGCTCAGATCTAGGTAACTAGGACAAGGATTCTGTTTGAGCACAACCTGATACCTTTTCACAAAACATATATCAAGGCCCGGATAGCTAGGGCAGGGATACTGTATGGGCAAAACCTGGTACATTCTTTCACAAGACAAGTGATTGTCTTGTTAGGGCAAGGATTCTGTAGGGGCAAAAACCTGGTATTGTTTTTCACAGGACATATGTGAAGGTCTCTATACCTATGCCATTAACCCTGTCCTTGCCTTTCTGTTCATCAACTTTTTAGTTCAATGATATAATTAGACCTTTACATTTATGGGAAATAGTGTAGGAGAGTGTGAAAGGCTTGAAAGCAAAAGTTCAGAGAACTCTTTGGGAATTAAAATAATTGTCAGTACATTTTATGTGGTAATTGCAGTGATTAAAATTAAAGGGTGACCTTGAAGTGAATCAAACCTTTTAAAGCCTAGTTTAAGGTGATTGCACATACATTTGTCATGACATTTGAAACATGAATATTCTAAATCAGTGCTCATTAAACCTAATCAAAATAGTTCCGTCACTAAGATACAACAAATTATCCTCTGGGCAAATAGTTTTTGTGAGACAAGAACAACACTGTATTATTGTTCACAAAATTTTTCAAGTGAGGTAAGTACATATGGTACTGTATATTGAGAGTAAAATTTGATGGAGTCATTATTTTGTAAAGTGAAAAAAGGATGTGTACAGTGATTTCTGTTTGTCAACACTTGTTCTAATGAAGTGTCTGAGAGCTGAACAACAATGTCTCATTCACTTGAGTTGAATATAATTATTGAATCTAGAACAAGGCCTCATGTCATTGACGTGCAATGACTTCCAAACGCACAAATAAAATTGTGGAGGCCGCCTCCATGGCGCCTATCAAGCGTGTGAAGGTATAAAAGTGACCTAATGCATAAAATTTCGTTTTGTACATCGTTTTAACCCTTTGAGTGCCAACGACAATTTTTGTCACCTTCGTAAAATGAAACTCAAACAATTTCTTTCATACTTTCTCAGAAATTATGATAAAAAATAGCGTCAATGACACTGTAGCTCCCATCCTGGACTATTTAGTGTTTGTTCTCTGGTCAGATATTTGAACATGTGTGAAAGGGATAAAGTGCATGAAGTGAAAATACTTAAATGAAATGTACTGGAGACAGTGAAATATGTTTAATGTAATTATTCAGAATATAAAATGGAAAAAATACAGAATTAGATATATCGAATACTGTGATACAACCATTAAATCAACAAGTCATTTACAATGACATAGTCCCCACTTGTAATAGGAGTATTAGTCTTGATGGGGCAGGAAAATGTGGTCATTAAGAAGTATCACTGGAGTGTATATGTTGAGATCTATGGGCACATAGGTCTATGTCGTTGTTCCCAATTTGAAACACATGAGGCATGTCTAAGTTATGGTTCTAAATTGGAAAAAAGATCAGACCTCTAGCAGTATTGGCCAGCCAAGAAATACATATGTGCATTATAATGAGGTACAAGATGTGACATCTTAAGGTCTAATATCCTATCAAAATTGGAGGGTATAGAACTTGTGGTTACTGAGATATGCATATATATGTATAATCAAGGTCAAAGGTCACCGAGGTCACATGACATTTTGTCAAAAAAATTGTATTGCTAAGTTATCCCTATATACCAAAAATCAGACCTCTAGCTCTATTGGCTCGCTCAAAATTAGATATGCACATTAGTAATGAGGTACAATATGTGGCGTCATAAGCTGTCCCATCATACCATACAAGAAGGCTGTAGCACTTGTGGGTACTGAGTTATGGACAAATATGAATATTTGATGTCAAAGGTCACTGAGGTCACGTGACATTTTGTCAAAAAATTGTTTTGCTAAGTTATCCTATATACCAAAAATCAGACCTCTAGCTCTATTGGCTCGCTCAAAATTAATATGCGCATAATTAATGAGGTACAATATGTGGTGTCATAAGGTGTCCCATCATACCATACATGAAGGCTGTAGCACTTGTGGTTACTGAGTTATGGACAATATGTATATTTGAGGTCAAAGGTCACCGAGGTCACGTGACATTTTGACAAAAAAATTGTTTTGCTAAGTTATCCCTATATACAAAAATCAGACCTCTAGCTCTATTGGCTCGCTCAAAATTAGATATGTGCATAATTAATGAGGTACAATATGTGGCGTCATAAGGTGTCCCATCATACCATACATGAAGGCTGTAGCACTTGTGGTTACTGAGTTATGGACAAATATGTATATTTGAGGTCAAAGGTCACCGAGGTCACGTGACATTTTGTCAAAAAAATTGTATTGCTAAGTTATCCCTATATACCAAAAATCAGACCTCTAGCTCTATTGGCTCGCTCAAAATTAGATATGTCATAATTAATGAGGTACAATATGTGGCGTCATAAGCTGTCCCATCATACCATATATGAAGGTGGTAGCCCTTGTGGTTACTGAGTTATGGACAATATGTATATTTGAGATCAAAGGTCATCAAGGTCACATGACATTTTGTCAAAATATCCGAGATATCTGCGTGAACGGATGGACTCACGGATGGACGAACAGACGGACATGACCCAATCTATAAGCTCACTGGACTTCATCCGTGGGGACTAAAAATTGTGCCACTGCATCCTTTTTGCAATATGAATACGATGAGAAACTAAATTTTTATTTTTTGTGGCCTTATACATGGGAGTCTATGGAGATCTGCCTTATACATGGGAGTCTATGGACGTGTAAACTAAAATATGCAAATTTCACCACGATTTGCCCAAATTGGGAAAGGTCACTCCTATGCACTTCCATACCAAGTTTCAAATCAATCGGACTGGTGGTTTCAGAGCAGGAGATTTTTTGACCAAAAATGGGAGAAAATTACAAAAAAATTCATGAAAAATAGCAAGTCCAAGATACTGACCAAGATGCGCACAATCATTTCATGTCAGCCCAAAGTACTTACATGCTAATTTTTCATGTAATCTGCTCAGTGGTTATTGAGTTTTTTCAATTTTGACTGTTTTTACATTTTTTCACTTAATTTGCATATTTTTGGCAATGACAACTTCATTTGAACAAAATCTCATCTACAGCCCATTTTCCATGTACACACCAAATATCAAGATGAAATGTACAGCGGTTTTGGAGTTTTTGATGTTGACGGACAGACATACAGACATACAGACATACAGACACACAGACATACATACATACAGACATTTTCCTAGCCTGTAAGAATAGCTTCCATTGCCATATATACATATGGCTATGGGAGCTAAAAACTGAAGCCAATATGACATCATGTCAATTCAGTCCAAATCTATTAAAAAATTACAGAAAAATATACAAAAATTTACAAAAATGTTGCACTAAAATTTTGGAGGGAAAAATATGGCACTCAAAGGGTTTAGCCACAGAGAGAAAAGAATTAAAGAATGCATTTTGTGTTCCTTTTCAAAAAATATCCAAAGTCTGTCACCAATCAAGGCACAGTGGTGTTTTTGTCAAAGAAATAAACTATCGCTACATACAAGTGTTTGTGTCTTGAGTCCATGCGTGACCTCATGGCTGTATATATGCATAGCATAGCATATGAAATGACAAACATCATCAGTACTTGAATAGTGGAAAGTTGATTTTCCTAGCAATGCTATTGAATGATTTAAATGAATGTTCTAAGCCTTTATGGACAATGAATATGTAACTTTGAGAGCATAAACGATATTTAGGCTGCAGGTTACTCATTCCTCTGAGTCTAAAAGGCATTGTGTAAGCTATAGGGCCAGGCAGACATGGCAATGACTGATTAATCTATATGTTGGCGAAGTCATGGAAATATTAGTACCACTACAAATACAACTAGAAAGCATTTGCAAGCAAAAGCGAAGTTCCAGAGACCAGAGCAGCGGAAGAAACGAGAAATGTGTGACAAAGATAGGTGCAGAATGAAAGAGTGCTTTGGATTTTAATATTCAAGCACGTACATAGTTAGGGCTGCTAGCAGTAAACACCATATACAACTAAAAGCAAGGCAGTCCACAGATTACAAATGCCTACATGTACGGTAAAAACGCAACAGATACATACGGGGGCGACAACGCACGGAAATGTATATCAGACGACATTCTCGTTGAGCCAGAGCAATAATTTTCGCTTCGCTGACCTACGCAAAAATCAATCGCTTGACGGGTAGCGCTGAGTTGTTGCCGTAAAGAGGCGCATGGTTTACGACGATGATCAGACGAGAGGAAACATCGGACCTAGGCCGTTGAAATTGAAAACCGAGGCCACATGCATTTTCATTTGATTAAAAGCACAGACTAAAACAATTTTCATTGCAATGTCGCTGTTTTCACGAGATACTGACCGTTTGATCTTGGAAAGTTGAGCTGCTTTAACGTGCAGCCAACGCATGCCGGCGCCGGTGCGGTGACAGGGCTGTGTGTTATCGGCATTAAACGGCCTCGCAGACTGATATAGGAAAAACCGCTGGTGGCTCCTCAGAAATACGGCGGGCAGTTTCTCCGCCCAAACAGCCGATTTTGAATCCAAATTTTGCATTTACCTTCGTTTTCCAGCACACCCACCCCGCCTAGGTACACGATGTACCCAGCCGCGCTTGTAAACTTAGGGAAAGCCTAATTTTCTCTCTCTATGCGAGCGAAGCCATCTTATGCGCCGCCATTGTTACATTCGGGCGAAACAGTATAGCCACGTACGGCGAGTATTTAGAGAAAAATAAAATCAAAAAGCAACAAAAAACAAAGCGAAAGAAAGCTAGAATTATTAATAGCTGAACGCAATATGATAGTCGAGCAATGCAGAATAAAAAATAAATAAATAAGCACACAAGAAATGCCCGTAAAACCCGTCCGAGCTGAGCGATGACGTCATAAGCGTGTCGCAATGCATTCTGGGTAATTTAGGTAAAATTTGTGTATAGCATGTTCTATGATAGTAATACCGGAAATAGAGAAAGAAAGAAAGAAAGAAAGAAAGAAAGAAAGAAGGAAAGTGAGCAAAAACTAACAGTTCCAGAGCTGGTCTCTGGAACTAATAAAATTAGATGCTAAAAGGAAACATAGCTTCATAAAATATCAACTAGAAAACCTTTTTTGCTACCAAGTCAAAGATGGTGGACCGGAGAATTATGGAATGAAAATGCCTGTTTTTATTATCTGCTGTGAAAATAAAAAAATTTCATACAGATTGATTAGTCTGTTTCTGGATTGGGTGACTTGAAAGAAAAACACTGTTAATGTTTTCTCAATGTTTTTACTTGAAATTGCTCTGTTTTGTTGTTTAAAATATCCTGCCAATGTTTCCACTGTAAACGTCTTCAAAGCTACTGCTTAGGCTATATTGAAAGCACTTTTATTCGGTATTGTTACTCAGTGTTGGCTTTTTAAAAACTTGTCCAGCTCGTGACAGTTGGTCAATAATGCAGCCTAATGAGCATAATTATTAGGGAATTATCATCAACAGTGAAAACATAGGAAAGCAATATGGAAACTTAGATGAAGTTTTTCAGAAATTAAAATAATACAGTGACGTGCTATACCGGTCATTGTGAAGGACAGAGTACCCTATGAAGTTTTACTTTTGACTCTAATAATGGGGTCTATGGGTTTACTATACTAATCCATGGTTGTGATATTCAAAGGTATTGTGTGTCATCTCTGTCCTACCTCAATGATGTTAATCTTGTATAGAAAATGCAAATCTGTGCAAATATATGCAGGTTCTTAGGATTTTTTTTGCTATTCCTGAAAATTTCGGATTACCCATTTCAGTTGAATAGGGTACAAAATGGCACATTGAGAAAGAATCATGTGTTCCCATGGCTCCGAAGTGTCTTAAATACAGATGGGGAAAGCACTGTACATGAAAAAAGAAGAAGGTAAAACAAGTGTAGGCTGATAAACAATGATTGTTTGTTTCTGGTCCTTTTCAGACTGACCTACAAAACCTGTCATGGCCCAATAATTTTTATGGAGGGGGCTCAAATGTTCCCTGGTTTACAATCCTAGATTGAACACTGGAATATACCCTGGAGTAGTGAGAGGTTGTCAGGAAAATGAACTCTGAAATTCTCTTTGTTTGCGACATTAAAATTTATTAGGAAATCATTATGAATGCTAAGAAGGAAAAGCAATGTTCAAAAAAAGCATTTTTAAGACAGTCTACAATTTATTACTTAATTGCCTTTTAACACTCAGATGCCAACAAATACTTTGAAAGCATCAATTTTCACAGAGATTTACTGTATTTCCCTACTTTGAATTTCTGATAACATGATAGAAATTCATATGCACCCATTAGCAAATAAGCTAATATAGAGATTTATTTAATATTTTTGTTGGGATCATCATGTAGTTCAGTAGATTTACCTACCTGCAAAAACAGAAAAATACGATTCAGGTGAATCACTGGTGATTTTACAGTATTTTGCATTTCTGACAAGGATTACCTTCAGATGATTCAAAATTCTTTCGCCCGAAGAAAAAAGTCAACATTCTACACTGTCATTCTTGAGGTAAACACTACCTAAACACTAAATTACTCATTTCATATTAAGTACAAAGTGTCTGGCTGGCTCATTTCCATCATCCTTCCATCAATGGCTGCATAAGACCAAAGTTGTAGAAAACAATAGTATCGGATCTGTATGTGTGGACTCACTCAATGGTTACGCTGCATTGACATTTGTGAACATCAGAACACTCCCCATCAATAAATTAAATGAGAACACATGACCATGCATCTTTGGCATTATACTATAAATACAACTACACTATGCTGTGGTACAAAGTATAACAATACCTCCTTGGTCATTAGCCTCTGTTGTATTCCTGGCTGTCGGGACATCATTATGTTTTGAGATCATTACCCACACTTTTTCAAGGCAACAATAGCACTCTATTTCATTGAAAAAACGATGCACATATTGATCATTTGAAGGCTATTAATCCCAATGGATAGAGGCTTGGAGATTTCCTCCAGAGACCATAATAACACACCAATTAAAACATTGGCAAGATGTCACCAGAACAGCATCAAGACTGCTTGGAAAACTGACAAATGTTTGCATGTAGAAATTCTATCATAAAAGCAGCTCACTCTAAGGCTATCAATCTAACCGGATCAAAATCACAACTCTACCATCCTAGAATAACATTTGAACTTACACTGTGAAATGTTCATTCCATTGTGGAGTCCATGTTTTCTTGACCACTTCAGTCTTTCTTGGCGGTTGACCATCTACAATGACTTCTACGTAGGGGTCAGGTTTACCACTGAACCAACTTCCACTGCTATCTTTGAGTTTGGCAGAAGCAGCTGTAAATTATGAGATGGTTATAAGTTTAGAATAAATGTCTTGTTGAAATTTACAGAAAAAAAAATGTAGATCTATAGACAAAAATTTGTTCAAATTCATTTTGAATGAGAAACAAGTAAATTTAATTTGAGCTGTAAAGCACTGTAAGTGGCTATTTTGGAAAGAAAACAAACTATAATCAGAAAAGTGAATAATGAGAATTGGCAACACAGTTCATCACGGCATGATTTTCAACATTACAGAAAAAATATACACTTAGACTCCTGGTCTTAAATACAGACTCTAGCAGAAAATGACAAATGTCCTGTAGATAATCATAAATTAGCAACACAGTAATTTCAACTATATCCTTATTCAAAGCGTAACCTTCCATCATGACATCAGGTTCAACTTCTGTCAACTTTTCCATTAAAATTTGAATGCTGCTAAGCTACTTAACACATATATGAAACACTGCTGGATTTTGCCATGAACTTTGTGAAGAACTTCTTCAAAGAAAATTTCTTACTCAAAGTTAGGTGTTTTTCCTCCCATCGTCTACTACAGTAATTTTAAGAGCATTATTATTTTTTATGGTTTCATTTTGCCATTTTCCCAAATGAATCAACTAAAGTAAATAAAAATTAAAATCTTTAATACCAATAGATTATGTTGTTTTACTGGCAATCAGTGAATATAAATCATCGTATAAATGTTTCAAATGTTAAATAATAGTCAATTCCTGTGAAAATTAGTGACTTTTACAGTATTTTTGCCACTCTATACTATGGTAAGTAAAATGTTCATTAATTATATTACGGTTGAATTGATGATATGAGAAACATCACAAGATTCATTTGAAATGCAGCTTGCCTTAATTTTGACAGATTCAATTGTACATTGACGACTGATGAATAACACTTCGCAAAAGATAACCTTGTACACCTCGCATCCCAACCTGATAGTTTGATTATAACATTGAATACAATAGGATTGTCCTAACCATTGCTGGTGCCAGAGGTCAAAGTACTAAATAATGACGCACAACATGATGTTGTTAATGATAACACATAACCTGATGATAGACTTATTTAAATTGGATTTAACTTGAGTTTCAGTAGAAGCACTCAAAATATCACAAACTAGCATCTATACAAAGTTTCATATTTCTAGTGTTACCTATTACCTACTTAGGACATACATCAGTTTAGTGATTAATTTATTTACCAGGTTTTTTATTAACACATTTCATACTGCAAGGGCTTACCCACAACAACTTTTACTTTTCCAAAAATATCTTTTGAGTGTGTAGTCAGGTGAACATGTTGGAGACTGCTGTCAATGGAAAATGTCATTCAACCAATGAACTTTACTATGATTAATGAAACAAAAGGTATTCTTTTTCTCCTTTGCAATTATAGTGGGGTACAGACTGCCAGGCTTACGCTGCAATTTGTAGGGTACATGTAATAACACCAAGTTTCAAGATCACGCAGTAGCTACAGGTTGCACGTACAAAATGACACTGGCATGTGTCGCATATTATAATCCATCTTTCATGTCCACATATAAAATGTGTCATACAATCTACAGTAACCTTTGATCTTGGGTGTTCACCAGCAGAACACATGAATATTACTGTAGGCCGACATGGTCAATGACCACGCGGTTGCTCAGAGCACTCTACTTTCAGGATCAAAGTACGGCAAATTTCAATGTTAAGGGTTCTTACCTGTGACTACCAACTGGGAAAAAGCTGGACCAGTTGCTGCACCTTGCTGGGTTTGTGAATTGGCCATGGATCACTTGCTATTTTTTGTTTCTGCCAACAAATACCATACAGTTATTATCAATTATACTATGAGGATATGTATCTAAGGACAAAATAGCTCATGAAATGTCATATTGTATTTCTCAATTTATAGGCTAGGCTCAGATCATAAAGGCATACAAATCATACATTACAGAAGTTTTATCTCCTCTGTCTCTAGAAATACAACGTGGAATAACAAGTGGTAGAAAAGTATTCTTTTAAGGTTGGCACTGAACATTACTTTCTCAACACAATATCTATTTTTGATTACTGTCTTTTCTGTACACCGACTGCAATATCATGATCAATTAACCTAACAGGGTGAATAAGTTTTATTATAACAGTGGGAATCGTTTCACTGTAATACTCACTTTTATGTTATGCAACAGAAGGAAAAACACTAACAAAGGTACTAGTAAGATCCCATTCTAATTCTTCACTCAGGTTATCTAAGGAGAGAAAGACAGAAAGCAGTACAGTTTATAAACACCTGCCAGTATGTGTGTGGGTACGGTAAGAATTCCACTACCTTTTCTCAAAATAAATGATTTTTGTAATTGTAAACGTAGTCAAATTATAAATCTTAAAATCCTGTTGGAATAACACAGAATTTGAGTATGAATGATTCTTGACATCAGAATTACAGACGATGAAAACATGAAGAACAGCTTCTTCAGATATAGTGAGTTGAGAGTGCAACAGTCCTGTGTATCATCAAAGAAAAACGCCTATCATTGTGAGCACAGAGACTAATGCACAGCATTTTGTTCAGAGTATTTAAATAATAAAGTCTTACACAGTGACAGTGTACTGTGCTAGAGTTTATGGTTACTCTTTGAAGGCAGGTTACTTTATTCTCACACCCTGCATGACTGAACATTGCACAACATCTTTGCCCTTGCCCTAAGGGCTGAGTCTGAATTTACGTAGAAATACAGCTCTGTTTCATTCTGAAATCAAATTACAATGGATTTATCCAAGCATGTCCTGCCAAGGCAAGCTTTGAATTATGTAAATATTATAAATCATGTATTGAACCTTTAGAACTTCTTTTTTGTATGGAAGATTCGTGACATCCAGTTGACGCAAAATTAAGTAAATGGTGTCTTTTTTCTGTTGCTTGATTGTAGAAAGATATTTAACATGATGTTTCATTGATAATTACAATTTATAACCAACAAATAAAACATTTAAATGAATATCTCAACAAACCTCTCTTCATAATTTTCCCTAATATTCCCAAGACAATGATTATAACCAAAGAATAATCAGCACTTCCAAGGCCTTGAAGACATGTCATGCAAATGATATCAGCTCCATCATATGACTTGCATAACCATTGTTGGTGGAACAAGGTGTCTTGGTGACTCACATTCAATGGCTGCTACAATGCGATGTTTGTTTAATCATGAAAATGACTGAATGCCAACAAATTGGCCTTTTTTTTTATAACACAAAGCTTACTAGTCAAAGAGTTAAATAAAATATCTCTAGAGCTTGAATGGACACATAGAAATATTTAATTTATCAGTTTTGAATTGCTCAATGTGCTGCATTGATTTATATTTTGTCTAATTGAAGACAATTTTGAGATGGTCATTCTATATATAAATCAACTGCATACTATCACAGAGTGGATGATTTTGTTTTTCTCACTGTCACACAATCTTGATCTTTTGAGAAAGCAGGAAAGGTATTTATACTTAAGTTACTTTACAGGGTAACCTTCTGTGTTAATGCTTAGGCGCCAAAGTTTGAATAACAAATATTTCTTACATTTTGGGAGGGCTGGTATTGTTCAGTTCTCTGTTTCTATCACCATGTGCCCTTTTACAGTAAAACTTGATATGAAATACATTTTTTGACAATCAAAAGTTGACAAACAGTATATCATAGGAATAATCAGGCTGCTATCAACTCAAGGAAAGAGAGACTTTTCGACAAGATTGAAGGGTCATGATCTGGAACTTTTGGCATTATTTTCATGAACTCAATTAGTCCAAACAGACACAATTGCACTGTCCAAAAGAGCTTCCTTTCTATGCGTGAAAATAAAAAAAATTTTAGAGGTAATATTGCTGCTTGATCGGAAGCCACAATTATTTCTGGAAAGGGCATACATCTTGGCCAGGTAGTGACTAAATCAATTCTTTATATGATGGTATAGACAACGAAGTATCACCAAATTACCTGGGTCTATAACACACATATGCAATCCAGTAATTAGCCAGATTTATGTGACAACAATGATCGAAGTACACTTGATCATGGCGACAGAAAAGGTGCCAACTTGATATGTGGAAATATTGAATAATATGTCCATTTGGAATAGGTGCCACTATCAATGGCAAGGGAACCATGTTTCAACATAAAAACCACATATCCGCCAAAGTAAATATTTGTTGTATGACTCTTTCACGGCTTTAATTCATCAAAAAGATATGTATTGTGATAGGCTACAAATATCAGCATAAGGCTATCCATGTCCCTTGCATGAACGTGACAAATCATACATAAATAGCTGGGACTTTCCTGTTACAATCCAATGCCACGGTAACTATTTCGACACAAGCAGGTTATGATTTGTACTACTTTTGATAATATGCAATTAGCCACAGCACAACACATCATCAAACGCAATTATTTCCTCTTCCCTGTCTGAGCTGAAGAAACATATGCACTATCAGGAATAGCAAAAATATTTTTATTTCCGTTTTTTTCAGTTAATATCCTCTTCAATAGTAATGTAGACTTTACTTTTGAACAAAAGATGCAGGCACCATACGGGCAGATCCAGAGTAAAAATACAAACAGATGTTTTCTTTTCTACATTTCACCTTCTGGTAATTTAGCTTATTTTTAAAATTTGGAATATCTTAAACTCTGAAAATGACTTAGATGAATTCATGATCTTGGAGTAAAAGGCATTAAACATTTCCGTACTGTATTTTCAGGCAATACACAAATAGGAAGCCAATCATACCATACAGCATAGCTAAGAGACAAGTAGTTTGAATGATATGTTCAAAACTGTACCTTCATCAAATGTAAATCCAACAACGGAAGGGTTATTGCTAGACATCTTTTTTGGAATAACCTATACTGACCCAGTTTACCACTTTTATGGTACCACAGCATATTACGATGGCTAAACTAAGCTTTCATCTCAAAATAACCACAAGAGAATTAATTTCACTGCCAACTACGTTCTCAACCGTATTATGATAATGCTGATTTACATGTACCAGGTAAACACAGCTTAGAACTGAGCAATTCTTATTGATGCCTCTACAGCTCGATAAGCATGAAAATGTTATACATTACGATCGTGGATTACACAGTCCAATCCTTAATTAAAGTCCACAGAAATACAAAATACAAAAACAAATCACAACAACAGCTGAAATTTGCATAAGTGGATGTGGTAGTTGCATGTTTTTAACCACTGACTTACACTATCTGGCAACTTTCACAAATATGACGATTCAGAAGGGAAAATACTGTGCCACACTATGGTGCCCATCTGTTGATAAATTTACAATGTACCTTATGCAATAAAACACACAAGGAACCACAAACAATCTAAACGTAGAAACATCACATGATTAGACTTTAAAACTGTCCAGTTTAAGGTAGTTTTTTTGAGATATTAAGTCCACGAAAGAAAAAAAATCGACAAAAGCAATGCAAAATTCCATGCTAAATAAAATCTTGTAAATAAAATTTCATACAATTTTCCAGTGCACGGGAAGAGTATGAGAACAGACGTCACGAAATCATGTCACATCGACATTACTCATCCTGTAAGTTGCAGTTTCACGGACCTGCGTGCACCGGTGTTACCAACGAACATTCATGAATAATTAATAATAATACCCATCTATTTTCTAAGTATTGTGTATCATGAGGAACAATATTTGGGATTTGAGGTGAAAATCACTGGTATCACCTGGAAACTCGCACATCTTCCTGTCACGGCTGTCTGTACACTGAACACGCCCATACTGCACACTAAGTAACTTGAGGCCGCCGCGGCTACCTCCAAATTGATGATTTGTTGACAAAGAAACAGGTTTTCTTAATCCGGGTTTTCAGTTCCGCGTTCACAAAAGGCCTTTAAGGCGTATTTTCTATAATTCAACTGATAAACAACAGCGTCGCTATACCTCGAAATTTGCTGTGTGGTGTGCGTTATATTGACTATGACGAGCAATCGACGACCAATCAATATTTGCACCGTTGCTGGCTGTGGAGTTTGAACTCATGCATAAGCCGTAACGCAATGTAATTCATTTTGGACGTCTCTCACTTCATCGGTACATACTATCCACTAAAAATAAATTAACTGGCGGACATTAAGAAATCTGGGTTCATATGTTTTGTACATAAACTGCACCATACCAAGAAGTAGACATTAGGTAATGTGCCTAACAGATGCTGTACATACTCCTATCAGTCTCACAAACACGATCCCAGGTAGGTAGAAGAAGCCATCTTGGATATTTTTCCGAGTGACATACTCCACTTTGGCGGCCGTCAGACTTATTGTAAATGAACACTGAGATGAAATTATCGCCATGAAATTGCTACCCGTTACTTACTATTTGTTTTCCAAGAGAACGACGAGCGCCTGCGGACGGGTCGGGTGATACTCTACTCCAAGATCAAAACTTGACTATCAAGTTTTGGAGACAGATCCGCCATCGCAAATTATGTCACGTGATAAAGTACGATGATGTAAAACTAAAAAATTAGGCTCGCCTCGAAGCAAAGTATTTGTACAAGTTACAAATAGCTCATATGTACAACTTGAAGATCGAATTACATAATTCACCTTTTAAAAGCTTTTATAAATACAAAATTGTAATTATAGTGTTACTTTGAATGTAAAAGTGTTTCAGTGGGAGCGGTAAGTTACATTGTGTTGAAAGAGGCTGATCATGGTGGCTGACAACAGCGCCCTCTGAAATTAAAAGGAAACATTGCACAATATGGCTTCTCGGTCAGTCGTACATGTGGTGGTCGACTCGGCTGCATTTATCAAAAATGCAGATGTACAGGTTTGTTTGATCGCGATATTAACGATATTATCTCTCGTTCATACGCCAGTAAAACTACATAAGCAAACATGATATATCTATTTGAATACATGCTCCCGTACGCTCTTGTATATACATGCACCACGTGCCGCTCTGTAACATGTGTAAGTAGTGAGCAGTGTGTATGTGTCACTCTGTCACTAATCTGTGTCCATGAAGAGCTTGTCAACTCATTCTGATAACAGTACGCTGCAATTCGTTGCCCTATCATTTCCTTGCTTGTGTTGTGGTGTGATTTGGAGGAGACTTAGCCTCTCACAACGACCAAAGATGGAAAGGGTGACGGATCGCTGAAAAGTGCTGGTGCCATTCTCGTATGTTGCCATAGTGTATGCATACTGCTTGGTAGCTGCAAAATTGTAGCGCTACGGTGAGGCGGTCGGTGATTTTTGGTTTTTGCGACCTCGCTCACCAGTAGCGCTACAAGGCCGATGGCCCTGGGGAGTATCATATAAGCGCGTCGTACTCGACCAGGCGTTTTGATGTGGAATGCAACATATTTACTGCATTTGGTCGTACCGATTTATCACTACTGAAGACTAAACAGTATACTGCACTAACTTTGTCATTTATGGGGTTTGAAATTTGTTCAAACACGACGATCGCGTTCCGAAACATTTCTGGGAGCCGTCATTACGAACTTCCGGTAATGGCGGCTCCCACAAACACCGACGCCCCACGCTCAATGTTTTTAGAACGCGATCGTCGTGTTTGAACAAAGTCCAAACCCCATAAATGACAAAGTTAGTGCTGTATACTGTTTAGTCTTCAGTAGTGATAAATCGTACGACCAAATGCAGTAAATATGTTGCATTCCACATCAAAACGCCTGGTCGAGTACGACGCGCTTATATGATACTCCCCAGGGCCATCGGCCTTGTAGCGCTACTGGTGAGCGAGGTCGCAAAAACCAAAAATCACCGACCGCCTCACCGTAGCGCTACAATTTTGAAGCTAACTGCTTGGGAGTGCACGATTGTGAGGCATGTACCTGCTTTGGCCGAAATTAGGATGCTGAATTCTGAATGAGGCCATCTCCCTTTCTGAATAGAACACTGTAATCATCTGTGTTAGGTGATTCAATCATTATCAATTAATAGAGGCAAGCCCACTAGCTTGTGCAGAGTTCGATAGGAAATATTTCAATTGAAAGTACACACGTTTTGGTAGATTTTTTTGATAAAATTTTTTTGTAAGATTCTCATCTTCATCACAGGTATTAATGGCCTGGCTTGCTACACGTACAGCAACTCGCTGAGCCTGGCTACCCAGTGTACTTTGTGCCCAGACGGTGACCCTTGACACAAGCCATGACGGCTGCTATTGAATAATGTGATTTCTTCCTAAACGAAAATATTTATTCTTTTCAATTTAGTTATTAAAGTTAATGTGTTTATTTGATAACTTAATCACTTGAAACATCTGAGCAGAAGTAAAGAAATATTGAAGATGGGGCAAGACATAACGATGCACACACAATTAATGTGGGATTGCAATGGTGGAAACCGTGTGTACAGTGCACCAAAAAAGTCTTATCATCCTGTACTGTAGTGATATATCAGTGAGCCACTTGCAGCTGCAAAAGGTGGCTGCAAGCTGTTCACTGATGTGCATGTATCAACCAGGAAAATAAACTTTTTCCGTGACCACAAAGTTGCCAATATTACAATACCAATGATTGTGATGTGTCATCACATGTCATAGCCCCAACTTCAATATTTTTTTTTACTTTTATAAAGATTTGCAAGTGATAAAGGTATAGCTTAAAGATTTGAAAATAAATTGAAAGGTACCCTTAAATTTTTGATTTGGATGAAATATATTACATTATTCCATTGCAGCCTTTATGACTTGTCAAGGGTCACCGTGCAAACTTGAGATTTAAATTACATTTCCAATTGTACTCTGCACAAGCTTGTATTCCGAGATGTTAATATCAGCTTTGACTTAATGTATTAATATTTACAATGAAAGTGGTTATTTTCTTTCAGAACATTGCTGAAAATGTGTACACAATCCAGGATGTAGTTTCTGAAATCCGAGATGCAGCTACGCGTAAGAGATTGGCGGTTCTACCATATGACCTACAATTTAGACAACCATCACCCGAGAGCATTGCTACAGGTACCAGTTGTCATATAAACACAAACAAACTTACCATTCACAAATTTATGCTACATGATTTGAGAAATCAGAGAAATTTCACTGTCTATGTTTCTTGTCAATTTGACAAACTTGCTAATAGTCCTAGTGCCTTATATTGCCCCAGTTTGAAATAAAGATCACAGTCTATTTGCAAAAGAAAATGTTTATTTCCTGTCAATCTAGGCTTGGATAATATGGAAATTTGTGATTTTCAGTGAGAATTTGCAGTGGTTTTTGAATATTTACCAACAACCTTCATGAAAAGTTGATAGAACTTTCTGACACTCTTACCGCTACACTTGAGCTCACCATTTATGCTACAACAGTTTGAAATAGTGTTATTGTGGGAGTTTGTGTTGAATCAAGTGCAACATTTACACTGAAACAGTCTGAAATTTTAGCATTGTAAAAGTTTGTGCTTAATGATGGTTCTGAAAAGGTGACAGATAGGACATCTAGAATTGGATTAATGCCAGGTAAAGAACCATAGTTTTCCACAAGTATCAATTCTGTGTTTTGACTTGCAGTGACAGAATTTGCCAAAAAGACCGGAGATTATCCAAGCTTATCAGCTGTTGATGTAAGAGTGATGGCACTAGCCTATCATTTAACCAAGGAACATATAGGAACAGAACATCTTAAGAAAGAACCTGCTCAAAAGGTAAGGTGTGTAAAGAAAATGTAGCATATGCAGTAAGCATTGCAATATACGTACAAGGAGATTTCTTATGAGTGCTTGTGTTGATAGCTTCTCATCAATAGGGAGTTTAAAAGATGAAATATTGTACATATTGAAACAAACCCCTTTTCCCTAAGGGGTTACAATTTACAATCACTAGACTGAATTGAATTTTACTGTAAGTAAGCTCAAATTTTGATGAACCTGTAATTCAAAGTATTTCCCACAATTTCCATTCGATGCGGTATATTATCGTTTGAATTCCCATCAAAAGTCTTATCTTTAGTTTTGTAATATCAAAGTCGTACAAATTAATGGAAGGCAGCTGTTTTGAACTTCATTTCTCATATTTTTTAGCTTTCATGGGAATAAGACTCTCCACAAAATTCAACTTAGTTAGAAAAAGGGATAAATTTACAAACTATAGAAAATCAAAAAATTCTTTGAGAGAATGAGTGATGTGATAATTTTACTAAAATTTAAATCTGATTACGGAGCTGGTACGATAGATGAACATGTCATAGGGTACTAGTGAAGTTCTTAAGGGAAATGAAGTCACATTTTCTGACGTTCAGTGCCATGGAAAATGGCAGGGGTAAGCAAATCCTCTAGCTTGACCTTATGGGCTAGCAATTTTTCTGACCAGGCTAGTACTTTCTCACATCTACCAGTCCAGCAGACCAGAGAATTTGGGATAATTCGATTAGGAAAGGGAACTTCTACAGCATGTACTTCCACAAATTGCATTGTCATTGTTTGGTAATCCATGGCATATTAGTGAAATATTTCCAAAATGCAATACTTTCTGATATGATTAATTAGTGTGATAGTATGACTTTAACAAAATTTACAACGATATTGACCGAGGGGCGAGTGGATTCTGATGGTTGGCCAGTACTTTTTGGGAGTGAACAGCCCTGGACTCAGGGCTTGGTGTATCTCAAAAGGATTTGCTCACCCCTGAATAAAATAGGTGTTAGATGATATAATGAGTGGCAAGTAATATCTTGCTCTTCTGTATGCCAGTCTTTCCATCTGCAAGACAACCAATGTTTGTGATAAAAAAATGATCAAACTAAAAATCAACAACAGAGACTTTTGTTCCTTTCATGTGTTGCTCCCTCTGGGAACCTAACTGTATCAATGTATCTAATCTTGAAAATTTGATCAACCAATATTTTTGTCTTGACATCAGGCAACATGGAGTAGTTCAAGAAGGCCACTTGAAAGGGCTACAGATATTATAGGATGGTATCTAGCCCCCAAAGTAAGTTTCCTTAATGCTGTACGATCATTACATGTAAAAGGACAGTAGCTGTAACCCATGATCGTTGTATCACTTTTTGTTGGTTTTGTATATCAGTTGCAACATCTTCATGTTGAAATGCCCACAATTTGGCTTGTCAACTCAACATCTATATATATGAAGAAAGCACAGTTATTGTTTACATTTGAATTCTAGCCCAGATCGAAATCCACTTTTGAACCATAATAATGGAGTTTACACATCTACCAGATGAGTAGACAAACTGAATAACGTGTATCTCAACATTCTTTTGGGATTAGGGCATAAAACTGCAATTGACAAGTTGTTATATTCACAGATAATGCCAATAAAGTTAGCAGTGCTTGACAGGATTTTTAAAAGTACATGCACTGCTCTGTCACATTCCTATTATAATGCTCCTTTGTCTTTGTTTATGACTTGGGTACAATGCAGAGTAAGGAAGAAAGAGTTTCATGTCCAGACTCTGAACTTAACATTGAAAGCAAAGACATTGACAGGAAAGGACAAGAGGTAGACATTGAGAAAAGCCAAAAAGGAAATGATGTTATTCTTGAAAGAATTGAAGATGTGTCTGAAAACTGTCCGGAAAATATTGAAGAAGACAGGGAGGAAATGAAAGCCAGTGAATGTGTTCTTGAAGGAAATGTCGAAGCAGCAGAAGGTGGACAGGTACCTGCATCGAGTGAAGATGTTGGTCACAGTACAGGAGAAAATGGCAGAACTGTTGCTGAAACATCAAGCGTAGATGCAATGGAGATAAAGCTGAAGAGTGCAATACAGAAGATGTTACCAAGCAACAAGATGAGCAGTTGGAGGTTGATAGTGATATTTGTGATGGTAACAATGACGATTCTGCTCCAGCATGCGATGATGATGATGATGAGGAGGATGATGAGGAGGGATGGATAACACCACAGAACATTTATGAAGCAAAAAGTCAAATGAAGGACAAAAACATGGAACCAATTCAGAATGTTTCCGTAGGGTGTATGACTTCAGACTTTGCAATGCAGGTATATATTTCATGGCAGACAATTCGAATGCATTACTCTGGGGTAAATGTTTTAATTTGTAGTGGCTGCTGTACCAAAATTTTACGATGTTAGCAAGTGCTTATAGTCAATGGGACACCAGATTCTAATATATATAAGTTTGCATGAAGGTTTATTTGAGTGTAAGAGACACTTATTCAAAACATTATCTATGCACATGTATTTTCAGTCACTTCACAACAGGGTAAATCGTATTGGGTGATGTGAATATGAAGCAAGATTAAGGTAGGATGTATGTCAGGGACAGATATTTGGACTCTCTCAAATATTTACAATACTCCTAGAGATGCAAAATGAGCCCACACAAGTGGTAGATTAACCCTCCTGTGTAATGACTGAAAATTTTGAGAGAAAGATGGAGTCTTTAACTGTACAGGTCTTACTTCCTTACCTGTAAATAAAAGCAACTCAGGATTTTTTTCATCGCAGAAAGTATATATGTGTTTCTTGAGTGAAGTAATCATCTTTATATGTTACTTTATTAGTCCCCACGGACACCGTCCGGGGGGACTTATAGGTTTGGTCGTGTCCGTGCGTGTGTGCGTGCGTGCGTGCGTGCGTGCGTCCGTCCGTCCGTTCACGCAGATATCTCAGAGATGCCCGAAGCGATTTCATTCAAACTTGGTACAAGGATTACTTCATATGTCATACAGATGCACGTCGATTTGTTTTGTGATACGATCCAATATGGCTGCCAGGCGGCCATTTTATTACGATTTTTTTCATGTACAGAGCCATAATTCAGGCATGTTTCAAATGATTTTATTCAAAGTTGGTACAAGGACATTGACCAATGTCATAGATATGCACGTCAATTCTTTTTGTGATACGATC
Organism: Ptychodera flava; assembly: GCF_041260155.1. Classification (NCBI taxonomy): domain Eukaryota; kingdom Metazoa; phylum Hemichordata; class Enteropneusta; family Ptychoderidae; genus Ptychodera; species Ptychodera flava. The sequence continues at coordinate 36,351,070 of NC_091940.1, forward strand.
CAATATGGCCGCCATGCGGCCATTTTGTTACGATTTTTTCATGTACAGAGCCATAACTCAGGCATATCTCAACCGATTATATTAAAACTTGGTACAAGGACATTGACCTATGTCATACATATGCACATCAATTTGTTTTGTGATACGATCCAATATGGCCGCCAGGCGGCCATTTTATTACGATTTTTCATGTACAGAGCCATAACTCAGGCATGTTTCTACAGATTTTATTCAAAGTTGGTACAAGGACATTGACCAATGTCATAGCTATGCACATCAATTTTTTTTGTGATACGATCCAATATGGCCGCCGTGCGGCCATTTTGTTACGATTTTTTCATGTACAGAGCCATAACTCAGGCATATCTCAACCAATTTTATTCAAAGTTGGTACAAGGACATCAACCTATGTCATACACATGCACATTGACTTGTTTTGTGATACGATCCAATATGGCCGCCGTGTGGCTATTTTATTACGATTTTTCATGTCCAGAACCATAACTCAGACATGTATCAAGCAAATTTATTCAAAGTTGGTACAAGGAGATTGACCAATGTCATACATATGCATGTTAATTTGTTTTGTGATACGATCCAATATGGCTGCTGTGCGGCCATTTTGTTATGATTTTTTCATGTACAAAGCCATAACTCAGGCATATTTCAACCAATTTAATCAAAGTTGGTACAAGGACATTGACCTACCGTATATCATACATATGCACATTGATTTGTTTTGTGATTCGATCCATTATGGCCACCATGTGGCCATTTTATTACGATTTTTTCATGTCCTGAACTACAACTCAGACATGTATCAAGCGAATTTATTCAAAAGTATTTTTATCACAGACCTAATGAAGAGGACTCTATCCTCTCTGAGGACCTGTAATCAAGCACCCATTAACAAGTGGGGACTGTGTCATCAACGATGACTTTATTAATGATTAAAATTAGTTTACGGTATTGTTGTATATAATCTTGTTTCACAATTTTTTCCCCCAGAATGTTCTAATTCAAATGGGTATACCGGTAATCTCTGTTGGTGGAATGCTGATTAAAAGAGCTAAAAGTTACGTCCTCAAATGCAGTGCCTGCTTCAAGTAAGTACCGTTCAAGTTTCATCACAACAATACATGTATATGTTCAGGTGGATTTTTGGTAGAAGAAGTTTGCCATCCTGACTAAATATGAAGTTGACCAACTCTCAGATAGTACCGTAAAATCAAGACTTTGCAAAGAATTCTTATATAGTTAGCTGAATACAATAAAGAATCTAAACATACAAATGATAAATTGTATTTGGTCAATACCAGACTACATACAGATACCCATTTTACAAAGTTGATGTAGACTACATTTGTATTCATGTACTAGATAACTATTGACTCTGTGATATGCCAGTGAAGCTAGACTCTAACTGGAAGACCATATATGGTATGCACCCTCACATTGCACCTTCATAATGTGAATATAGTTCAATTTACCATGTTATGTCTTCTTGCTGGCTAAATAGGGCAAACTCAGATGCTGTTTTGTGAGGAACATAACAACTTTTTGTAAAGTTATATGGTGTTGACAAAGCAGGAATCAGACTTTTTTGACCATGTTTGGCTTCTTTTTACCAGTTTTATACCAAAAGTACCAGTGAAATGAAAAATTCCTATTGACCAATTTTGCCTCTTTTTACCTCCCATTTGCCATACATATATGGCAATTGGAGGTTATATGGTTGAAAAAAGTCTGTATGTGAGGTGTCTGTCTGTATGTATGTATGTATGTATGTATGGATGTCTGTCCGTCCAACGCAAAAACTCCGGAACTGCTGCACGTATAAAGCTGATTTTGGTGTAGTTGTGCCATATATGATGTAGATGTGCCGTTGTTAAAATGAACTTTTTAGTCTCATGTATATGCAAATGAGGTAGAAAAAAGGGCGAAAATGGTCAAAAATCAGTAACTCAGGAACTACTCTTTTGATCATTGTCATATTTGGGTTTTAGGTACCTTGGGCCCTACTCATTCAAACATATAGATTTGGTGTCAATATTGGCTGCTTTTGATTTTTAATGAATTTTTTTCTCTATTTTTTTTGCCATTTCAGTAAAAAATCTTTTCCTCTTAAACCAATGGTTGGATCGCTTTAAAATTTGGCGTGCAGGTGCCTTGTGATAACTCAAAATAGAATTCATCAAAATTATTGGCAAAATTTTTATATTTGTATTTTTGGACAATTTTTGCCATTTTTGGTTAAAAAAATCTTCGTTGAAACTGTGTATGCCATTACTTTCTAATTGGGTGTGCAGGTTCCTAGGAGTGACCTGAAGATGACTCTGTGAACTCATGCTGAAATTTGCAAATTTTGTGGTACTTTTTGTCATGCTTTCAAATTTGGTACATAGGTGAAATGTAGTAGGTCATTCATTCAAAGTCAAGTACTGCCTGTGTGAATGAGCAGATTATGATTGTACTGTTCCAGGCTGAGGTGCTATTTATAGGAATGATGCAATGTTAGACGGTAATTGATGTTTTAACTGAATTTGACTTACATTGTATGTAACTCTTGTACTGTATAAACCCTATCAATTCAACCAGAAAATAATTAATATGATTTTAAATAACTGAAGTAATTAGGAAAACAACAAAGCCAAAATAATTTTAGTGTAGAATTATTAGAAAGTTCAACTTTTTTGACAGTTCATAGTGAAATACCATCTTGGAGGATTAAAACATGTAAAGGCAACTTTCCTGAATCCCAACTTTGACATATTCTGAACCGTCATATATTGTGCTCTGTATGTTATCTAAAAGAAATTGCTCATAATAGTTTGTCATGATAGGGTGGTCAAATAAATTGAGATAGAGAAAGTTCCAATTTCCATTTATGGTTGACTTGGTAAGGATAAAATAAAATTACTTTTTGAGGAAAAAAAATAGAGTGGTCAATTAAAAGAGTGGTCAAAGTGATAGGGTTTTTATGGTAAAGCTGGGCTGTAAGATTCTCATGTGCTATTTATAGCAATTATGCAATTTGTGTAAACAGTGCAGTAAAAGAGTTACATGATTCTTTATAATGCTTTGATGACCTTGAACTTCTTAAGTTGCAACCATTTGTCTCTTCAGTGTGCTTTCTCTGAGTACCTCCAGGCTCAACTTATTCAACAGTACTTACTTGCAATGTTAATTTGAAAGTTAAAATGTGCTTAGTTAATAGGATGAAAATACTGAAAAAAATGCCAGTTGAAGATTCTTTATAACCTGACAGATATGCTGTTTTTTATGACGTAAATCTTGATAAGCAAGTCTTATTTACTTTAATTAGAATGTAATTAACTCTCGTTTATATTATTATAAGCAGTTGTATCAAGTTGAACAAGCTGATATTGACAAGTTGGTCGGCTGTTGGAGGTTAAAAGCTGTAAAAATAAATGTCTGTCTGTCTGTCTGTCTGTCTGTCTGTCTGTATGTATGTATGTATGTTAGTTAGTATGTGCGGAGGTATGTCCGTCCACATTAAAACCTCCTAAACCACAGCACCTACCATCTCAGAATTTGGTGGACAGGTGCACCCAGGGATGGAGATGTGAATTTGTTGAAATGAACATGTCAAAGTCAAAAAGATGCAAAAAAAGGAAAAATCCTGCAAATTGCTAAAACCCTGTAACCACTGGCCAGATTTGGTTGAAACTTGGTATGCAGGCTCTTTATAGTGACTTAACTTACATTTCTTCAAATTGTGGTGAAATTTTGAAAGTTGTATTTTTTGGGGATTTTCCCGTTTTTTGTCCAAAATCTTCTTTTCTGAAAGCGCTCATCCTCTTGCCTTGAAACCTGTATGTATGATCCTAGGGTTGGCCTTTGTCAGATTTGTTCAAATTTAGGTGAAATTTTCATATTTGTATTTTTGGGACAATTTTTCCCATTTTTTGTCAAAAAATCATTTTTTCCTAAAGTATTTGTTGGATTGCTGGAAAACATGATAGTCTTGATATTAGGGTTGTTTTCTATCAGATGTGTCAAAGTCATTATGAGATGGAGCATTTCATATTGCTGGGGTATAAGATTAATTTGGACTTGCAATGGAGTTTTCATAGTAATCAACCTGTAAGAATGCAATGTCATGTGTGTGTTTTGAATTGTTGTCAGTGAAAACGAATATGTGGAGGTAACAAATTTTTCACAGATCAATCCGGTGCAAATTTGATATCCTGGCAGCAAAAGTTTATTTAGTTTGATTGTATAATTATCAGTAAATTGGAATTGAACATTGAAGTAAATCACTGGGGACCAGTAGTTAGGGTAACAGACCCACTATCAGAGATTAGTGAGTTCAAGACACGGTAGGTTCAGAGTACTGTACTCACTGATAATTCACATACAGTAGCTAGTTTGAAAATGAAGACCATATTTGCTTTTTTGCTAATCATAAACAGTAATGTATTTTCATGTGTATTTGTACAGAGTGACAAGCATAATGACAAAACAGTTTTGCCCCAAATGTGGAAACAAGACTTTGAAGAAAGTATCGGTGACTGTGGATGAAGATGGCAGTCAACATTACCACATTTCTCGAAGAAAAGAACTCAACACAAGGGGATTAAAGGTACAATAAAATCTTTCAGCCATATGTTGTCATGTCTGTTACACATTGAAATTCAGAAAGGCAATTGTTACTCATATAGAGTGCTCTTATGAATTTTTCTCAAACACAGAGATGCACTTCATAAAATTGGTTACATAGCAATGCAGAGTTTATTAATTGATATAATATTGTCTGAGCATACCAGTCTCATGCTCTAAACACTATCTAATCATATTTGTACCCAATAATATTTTAATGTCAATGTTACAAGCTTATGTCATTTTGAGTGGCATTTATTAGAATATTGCGTATATCATCTTACCTTACATTTGACCTGACCAAAGGAGACAGTGGTAATTTTGCCTGCTTAAAGACAGGCTAGAATTATAGAGTTAAAATCATCAAGGCAATAATAGAAGAGCATGTTAGTTCCTGTCGACTGGGCTAGATAACATTTAACATGCGAAAGCACAAGTAAAAGTGAGGGTAGTTCCACAGTGCCAACAAAGTAACATGCAAGGGCGCCATCTTGAGGCAAGCTGAGTGCAATTTCCTAACTCAATTCTTTAACTTTGAAAGCTAGATTGCTGGAGAGACAAATGACAAAATCTTATATGTGAAGTAGCTATCTCTTATTCTCAGTGTTAAACTTTAATGAAAGGATGTTTCCGTTGCCTTGCATATCATATTAGGTACGCAATAAGTGCCAATCTGATTCCCTTCTGGGTGAGCTCAGAGGAAAAATGCAGCATTTTCAGCATTTAACCCTTTATGTGTTAGCAGGGAATTAGGGGTGAACAGGTTAAATGCATTTAAAGCAATGTCAACCACATTCCTCATGATGTTTTGAAATCATGTCCAGTGAAACTGTACATTGGAATGCCATGCATGTGAATTAACATATCTGTCTCTCTCACCACCAGTATTCAATACCAGCACCCAAAGGAGGGAAACATGCTTGCAATCCAATTCTGGTAGAAGACCAACCTCTACCCCAAAACAGACCATCCAAGAAATCTTTACAGAAAACCAGTGCGTTTGACCCAGAGTATGTTGCTAACATGTCTCCATTTGCTCTGAATGATGTAACCAGCAGGGCAGCTCAGTTAGGAATCCGACAGTCTTCGTATTCTGGATCTAGGAGAAATCCAAATGAAAACAGAAGGAAGAAAAGGAGATGAAGCATGTTTGTAAAGCTAAACATGAAATTTCTTTTAATATTTTATTTTAGAATGACTGTATTATTCACATATTCTTTTGTCAATTTGTCATTCATGAAATCTAACAATGTTGCTCTTTGTGTGCATTTCTCCCAGTAAGAACTGGTTTTTCACATTTTTGCAGAAATTAACAAATCTAAGTATATCAGTTGACTATAAGAACTTTGGTATCATACATTAACTCAAAGCTTTATTGTAATCAAAAGTTATGTAGGTCTTACAATAAAAGTTCTAGAAATTGAACACGTGTTTGTCATGGTTTCCTGTAACTCATAACATTTCTGAAATCTCATAACATTTCTGAAATCACAGAGTCAAGTTAGGAATTCTTAGAAATTTCCTTGTGCCAGACTGACGTAATCTGTAACATTGTCTTGTGTTAAGGAAACTTTCCAGTTATGCAATCAATTCAGTGTAGAGGACACTAGATAAGTATAATAGAGTCCTTCAACAAGTACAGTCACTGAGACCATTTGCTTGGTTAGATGTGTTCTGTTTGTTTGGTTGTGAATGTTAGGTAAACTATATGTGGGGTACATTTGTATGTATGTTGACAAGGCTAAACTTGGTAAACTTGGTAAAATGTTACTTTTTGTATCATGACTTTATTAGAGATTGTCTATGTAATTCTAGATATGACATAACTGCAGTAATGATACCATGTTAAGTATGCCAATTCAACAACTTGGAAAGTCATCTGTTATCAATATTATCTATGATGTTACGTGCAGGAGAAAACGAACAAAAGGGTGAACTCAGCAGTTTCCGTTTAAAACAAAATTTATTACGAAAATAAAACTAATTGCTAAGTCAGGGATAGAGTACAAGCTTTAAAAGTGTACAGACTACTTATCTCAGCTGGGACGGCAAAGCTCCAGTCTCAGAGTTGTAACAGTCTGTCGGATGAATGAACAGTCTTTGGCTTGCAGGCTTGAAGTTGCACAAAGTCCAGTGTTGGCAGTGAAGGTCTTGAAAAGTCTTGAGAATGACTACTGCTGGGTTTCCAAAAACATGTAGTAACACACAAGAGACACGATCCCAAAAGTCGGACTTGAAGCTGTGCACGTCCCTTTTATACACATGTGCTTACATAAGGGCATATAAGAACAGTCTAGAAGTTTTATTGACATGCTAATTACTGTTCTAAAATTATCTCTCTTACACAACTAATTAACTTTCCAGAACATTCCAAACATGACTAATTGAATTCAAGGTTGTGAGGTCATTAAGGGCAGTGACCTTGAGAATGTTCTAGACTAATCACAGTCCCTCCTTGTGGAGGGACTGTGGACTAATTGAACTCAGGTCATAATGAGTGTGGGGGAAATGACCTACATAACAATGATAACAGCCAATGTCAGCAGAAGGTGAACTTTCTAAAGATAATTTCAAAATAAAATGGTGATTTATCAATGGGACGCTAGCACTGCACCTATTTAGGAGTTATGTGTCAAATTATTGGAGTTTTATCGTATTTTAACAGACTTGAATGGGAGCCCTTGAACCAAGAAAAGAATTTGAAAAGAATCTATGTGATTTCTGACCAAACAGAATATATTATAATAAAGAAATGCAATACTACTAGTAATATTAGAAATATTAATCAACATCTGTGCAATCAATACTACAGTAAAACCTGTCTAAAATGAACTGTTCAGGGACTGAGAAAATTGTTCGGTTTGGAAAGGTGTTTGATTTATAGAGATCTTTTTACATCGTAACATAGAGTTCTGTTGGACTGGGACTGGGAAATGGGTTCAGTTTAGACTGGGTTTCCAGTTTAGACAGGTTTCACTGTATTTCAAAGCAGTTCAGACCCTTTTCAACCAACAATGATAGAATTACCCCCCCCCCCGCCGCCCCCCCCCCCCCCCCCCAAAAAAAATGATACCAACTTCATGGCTATAACAAAGGAGCTATTGACTCTGGCATTTGACATTTTATTATGGTACCCTATTTGAAATGGTAGGAGATTGAGGATTTTCAAAAAAATTGATGCTGGTCAAATGGAAAAAGATGTGCCTAGCAGAAATGTATGTAAAAAATGCTATTTGGATTGGTAAAAAATGCTATGCTGCACTCAATCTTCTATGTCTTGTAGAGTATACCTTTATTTATCTCTGGAGCTGCCACCTGTGGTGTAATAATATTAGCAGGTATATCTTTCTCCCCTCCGGCAGATCACACTGTTTTCTGACAAATTTCAGCCCTTAGCATTGAAGACTAATTGGGAGGTTATGTGGTTGAAAAAAGTCTGTATGTGAGGTGTCTGTCTGTCTGTATGTATGTATGTATGTATGGATGTCTGTCCGTCCAACGCAAAAACTCCAAATCCGCTGCACGTATTAAGCTGATTTTTAGTGTAGTGATGCCATATATGGTCTAGATGTGCCGTTGTTAAAATGAACTTTTTAGTCTCATGGATATGCAAATGAGGTAGAAAAAAGGGAAAAATGGTCAAAAATCAATAACTCAGGAACTACTCATCTGATCGTAGTCATATTTGGTTTTTAGGTACCTTAGGCCCCACTCATTTAAACATATAGATTTGATGTCAATAGTTGATGCTTTCTATTTTTAATGAATTTTTTCTTTTTTTTGCCATTTTAGTAAAAGATCTCTTTCTCTTAAACCAATGGTCCGATCGTTTTAAAATTTGGTGTGCAGGCGCCTTGTGATAACCCAAAATAGAATTCTTTGAAATTATGGCAAAATTTGCTTATTTGTATTTTTGGGCAATTTTTGCCATTTTTGGTTTAAAAAATCTTCTTTGCAACTGTGTATGCCTTTACTTACTAATTGGGTGTGCAGGTTCCTAGGAGTGACCTGAAGATGACTTGGTGAACTCAAATTTGCAAATTTTTTGGTACTTTTGTCATGCGTTCAAATTTGGTACATAGGTGAAATGTAGTAGGTCATTCATTTAAAGTCAAGTACTGCCTGTGTGAATGAGCAGATTATGATTGCGCTGTTCCAGTCCGAGGTGTTATTTATAGGAATGATGCAATGTTAGATGGTAATTGATGTTTTAACTGAATTTGACTTACATTGTATGTAACTCGTGTACTGTAAAAACCCTATCAATTTGACCAGAAAAAAATAATATGATCTTAAATAATTGAATTAATTAGGAAATCAACAAAGCCAAAATAATTTCAATGTAAAATTATTAGAAAGTTCAACCTTTTTGACAGTTCATAGTGAAATGTTTACCATCTTGGATGATTAAAACACGTAAAGGCAATTTTCCTGAATCCCAACTCTGACATATTCTGTACCGTCATGTATGCCGTTCTCTGTATGTTGCTCATATATATATATATATATATATATATATATATATATATATATATATATATATATATATATATATATATATATATATATATATATATATATATATATATATATATATATATATATATATATATATATATATATATATATATATATATATATATATATATATATATATAAAAGGTCCTAGGGTCAATCTTCACCTGTTGAGAATACAAAGTACCGGCTTGTGAAGAGCGCCACCAATGACAGAAGGAAGAGAGTACTGCAACACGGTTCGCCACCTGCGCAATGCGGAATGAGTGCCAGTGACGTCACGAACCTCATGTGTTGGGTGATGCAAGATTAGTTCACTGCGAGTAAACAGCGAGAAAAACAAGTGTTTCGATTCAACAAGACTCTTTACGCTGTTCCATTCTTGTTTGGTATCGGCTGCATCCAGTAGAGTATAAATATGGCTGAAGACGACGCGGTAAGTGATGTTTGTTCCTTGACGTTGGCCGATGGCCTTTCAACTGTGTCTGCCCATGCGGCTGAAACCGTTTTACGTCACCAGGTTGCTTGGACAAGTTGTTCTTGACTCCTTACGAAGGAAGTTTCAATGTAAATGATCGTCTGATTGCCATTCAAGCTAGAAATGTATTGTGCATTGGTTCCGTGAAGTTACACAACGTTTCCACTATTGTTTTAACGTCAGACATGGTGTAGCCATGTCGTAAAATGGTGTAGTCAGGATCCTGTGCATTACTGCATAACCTCACAATGTCACAGCTGTTACGTCTGAGGTTTCCTTTGCACGTAGCTAGCTTTCAATGAAAATTAGATCACACAACCCCTCCACCCATCGTGAAGCTATGAAAGAAATTTCTGTCGGTCCTGCAAATGTATGTATTATTACATGGCGATTGCTTTAAATGACAAAAACATTTAATTCTCATCAAAATGAAAGTAATTTCGTTTCTTCATTCTGATCACCAGCAATTTAATATCTAGACCTTAGAACAACTATTTTTTTACATCCTTAGAACAACTTAATTTGTCCGGGATCTTTGAAAGTACATTACCACTTTTCAGAGTGGAACCATCCCATTTTATGGAAACATATCAACTTTGTCCTTACTTGTAGTAAATCTTGAAGTTACAACACCATTATGTGCTTAAATCTCAGAACCTACCTTACACTTTCAGTCTTGCCTCTGTATCCCAACAGTGTCTTGTCTAGTCTTCAGGAAGTGTTGATGATTTTGTGCAATCTTAGGCAGTGGTCAATCTAGGATGTCAAAACAGGTTGCCACTGTGGGCCCCTACTCCTGTCCCAAGGGGTCATTTTAGAAAATTCCGGGGCCATCATCAACACACATGTAAAACCCTTGAATTTTTTGCAGAAAATAGTATAGTCTATCAAGTCATTTGTTTGATTTCACATATAAGAATACAAGAGATCACGCCCCTCGCAACCAACCAAGCCCCACTGCAAAGGTGTCCTTAGTACATGCACGACAGCTAGGCCCAACAATGGCAACAGCAAACTAACATTTTGGTTTGATTCAGTTGATTACATAACTTATGTGATGAATTATTGATATATAAATGTCGGACTTTAAGAACTGTACAAATTGCTAAGGACTGTGATTTTGGCTGTGGAGATGATCAAAGCTTAGTGCACCGGTAGGATTTCTCTGAGAGAGGCCCCCAATTTTCATGCATGGACAATTACTCATACACTGATACAGCATGAGAGAGTAACCCTTACGATCTAAATCAGGTGATTGATACATCAACTTTTAAACATAAGTTGTATGTATTAGGAAATTTATGATCAGTGGTTCTGACCAAAGGGCTTTAAACAGCGGTGTTTATCTATGTATAGAGTTGGCTACTCAGGAAAATGAGATGTGGCTGACTTAAAATGTTGCTGTTCAAAACGATCATAGCTGGCCCTGCATGGATGCTTTCCTTGCAGTGTTCAACGTTTGTATGGACGGTAGACGTCGCAGACGCTTCAAGTTAAGGTGCCTGCAGCATCATCTTTGTCTAAAACATTAAAAATCCAAGTGGCAACTAGCCTTTTCCCGTTAAGCGTTACGCATTCAACATATCAACCTGCCTATACTGACTGTGCACACTGTCAAAGTTGAAGAGCAACTCTTAATAATTTAGCTATATCTCTATAGGAACTGTGCTAAGTTCAACCTGCTTAAATTGTAGAATTCTTAAATTTCACAGAAGTTACATGCACAATGTGAGCCCATTGACTTCCCCGAATGAAGTTTCTTTGATCGTGAAACCTGTTGTTCCTTAGTCTTCCATATTGCAAAACAGGTCAACTTGACTAAAGTAGACGCCTGTGGAAGCCACAATCAGTAATGATTTCATTAGCTACATATGGAACTGTTTATGCAAGATGATCAATTTCCACTGCTTGACCCAGGTTGACTTCTTTCCACATAGATTTTCGACCCCTCCATGAAGAAAAAGAAGAAAAAAAAGAAGACTCCTTTTGATATGGAGGCAGCACTCACAGGTGAAACCACAGTAGAATCTACACCGACTGAAACTCCTGTAGATAATGACAATACAACACAGATAAAGGAGGAAGTTGTTGTCCAAGAAGAAAAAGTTGTGGAAGGTGAGAGACCTTTATCCCAGGAGGGAATCAGATATCCATGTAATCTTACACATTTGTGTCCCTATACACGTTGAGATGATCTTCGTCTAACATATACAAGTATTGACATGTGAAGCTATGTTTTTGATGTGAACAGAAATTCAAAAGTGGACATTTGTTCAAAAATAAACTGTATTTTATTTCTGGTTGCAAAATGAGAACAGTGAATCATGGATACCATCCTTATTCAGTGGTCAGATAAATTTTGCTGGTATTTTCTAATTATGTTGTTATCACTTGATCGAAATCATTAGTAATGTTTTGTAATATGTTTTTACCATGAAGAGGATTTCATCATGGATCCATTTCTACTCCATAATCATAAATATTCTACTCATTATTCATCATTTCAGATATAACTCTGGATTTAGAATTCGGTGGTAAGAAGAAAAAGAAAAAAAAGAAAATATTTGACATGGACGGACTGGAAGACGCTTTACCTGTAAGTGACAATGTGTTGATGCATCTGGTGGAAAATGATATTACAATTAACTTGTCATGTATTCTGGTATCAATGCCATCTTTCTATGTGGCACAAGACCAGTAATTCACATATTCGTTGCCCACAAAAATAGTTCAACTGAAAAATAGTGCAAACCTTCAAGTTTTGATACCTGCATTGATGCTTGTTTGGTTTGAACTGGGATTTGAAACATTTTTGAAAGGATCAGTCTGCTTGAATAAATATGCAGACTGTTGTGGAAGATGGCTGTAATATTCTTTGGTGATATAGGGAATTATAAAAACCTATGAAAGTTGTAGCAATGAACATGGATTTCTACAAAAAACACCTACTTCACCTACTTCCATCACTAATTCAAATGTCAATGAACTTGCCCACACGAAAAATTCAGTTGTCAATCTGACATCAATCTAACATTTGTCAAGAGGATTTGTGCTGCTGAATATTTTTAAAAGAGGGAAATTTGACTGAACGCTAATGTGGTGGCCGATGAAAAGTCACTTACAGGTCTTGTGCAATGTACACACAATATTTGAAACTTTCATGGATGAGCGGTGACCCAAATGTGCTGGACATTACTGACTGAAACCAGATGCAAAAATTGGATAATTGGTAATCATTTCTATGGGCCAGTGTCAGTTAATTCTCTTGTGGCTCTGTTGAATCGTGTTTAAAACTTGTTTTCTGTGCAAAACTCCTCCAAATTAATTTCAATTATAAGTGAAAAACAAGTTCATCAAAGTGATCTTAAAATGTCAAAAATTAAAATCGCTACCCAACCTACCAGAGGGTATTTGAATGCCAGATATATCATGTTGCACAGAAATTCGTTTGGATGTAGCTTCAACCAAGTTCGCTGAATATTGGTCAGATTCTCAACTTGCTTGAACCAAGTAGTCATGAAATTTTAACCTCTTGGAACAAAGAGGACATCTTTGATAGTCAAACAGTTTTCTTGGCTATGTTATCAAAGTTTTGATCCATTAATATTCATGGTTTCTGATGAAATCAAATCATTCAGAGAAAATAGATTGAAAAATGTGTGCAATATTGTGTCATATCACAAATATGGTTGCTGTAGTGGTTATTATGAAGCATGAGGCATGTTGATAATTTTCTGACTTCATTAAGTTAAAGGTTCCAGTAAAATAGGCATAAAACAACGGTACATTTGCACTATACATTTACTTTGTTGAAAGTTAGAGCAACTGCCAAAATTTTTACCTTTTACTACTTTCTTCTGAAAACTCTGTTTCACATAAGTTGTTTACTTAACCTGTTCATCACTGTAAAGTGACAGTTATGCAGCGTTCTCACCAGGCCCCAATTCCGTGACATTCTCGCGTATATTTCTGCTTTGTCACAGATTTCTTTGCCGTGCGCGCCAATAGTGGCGCGCCTTTGAAATTATAAACTTTCGTGGAGCCAGCCGTGTGGCCGGCCGCGGCCGGCCGTATCATACAGCCAGTACTTCTCACCATAGACGTAAATGATTGACGCGAGTAATTACACTTCCTGGTTGAAACCGAGGCAATCTGGAAGCAATGCCCGTCAGAGGGCGTACTTAAACCACAGTCACTTGTGATTCGATACACGATGGCCGATGTGTAGTATGCATTACGTATACCACACAGCGGCCGTTGTGTATTGAACCACAAGAGACTGTGGTAGTCTGACGCACTGGACGTGTTAGCGTTGCATGCATACCGGTGTGTCCGCGGAATTCGCTGAAGCTGGAGATGTCATGGGCACAATCAATATTTTCATAGGCTACGACAATCCGAACTACGAAAACACAAGAATGAAGTATATCCTAGCTAAGGAATTACATGAACATTTTTCAAAAACAACCAACTCGAAGCCGGTGGCATTATACCGTGGGTTTCGCATGGCAACCAGGGTATGGTCGGGCGCGACGTTATAGTGTTCATACCATTGAGATTCAGTCGATTTTTGTTCTTGAAAAATAACGCAACTTTGTCTGAGATAATGTCTTTGCTATGTTTGAAATCATGTATAAACTTCGCGGGACGTACGTGTTGTGTGATGTCATCAGGCATTTGCTCCATTCCTCGCCTACGCGACCTCGTACATACGACTTGAAATGATTGACAACTTGCCCACTGCCGTTGATGATTATTCCAAAAGTAGTTCAGAGGTTTAAAGGTGGAATAGTTGGAGAAAAGTTCTCTTATTTTGCAAAATATTATCAATTCTTGGCTTGCGCTTGTGATAAGTATATTATTCTAGGTGAACTCATACCGGTACGTGAGAACATAGATGTCTTTTTTCCATGCTTCAATCAATTGGCAAATTTGTAGCCTTGGCTGGCGACCGAAATTTCACGTCAAAATGTGATGATTGTTTACAGACATCATAGGGATATGTTTCCTAATCTAAATATATGCAGGGTTCGCGGTAGAGGTCGCCACAGTCGCAAAATGCGACTAAAACTTGTTTGTGGCGAACAAAAACCCATCGGCAATCGCCACGATCTCAAAAGCGTGGCGACAGCTGATGATAACTAAATAGTCCAAATCTTAATGCTTTTCCAATGATATGCTAAAGACAACATAAAAAACTCTTTATTTAAAGCACTTACTTGAAATTGTAAAGGAAGACAAAATACAGAAAACAGTTACAATTACATTCTCGCGATCTCGATCGATCTCCATGAACTGGCATTCTGATCACGTTGATACTGAGATAGACAACCATAGCCAAAAGCCGATCACGTTGATACTGAGATAGACAACCATAGCCAAAAGCAGCAAAACTCAGCGACGATTCCGAGCTTTATTGACAAAGTATTTCATATCGCAGTATCAAATCAAACTGATTACACAATCCCTGGATCAGCGACATTTTAGTGAAATTTCCATATTAATCATAACTTGTTAAGTTGTAAAAAGTAAACGTGAAACAAAAACGTTGTGTATGCTGTCGATCAACAGCATAGTGAACCGTGTAACTGTGGCATGGCATGTGCATTGACTGCACATAAAAGCAAGTCGACATTGCAATATCAAACGGTTTACATCTTGTAAAACAACGACATAGCACAGGGAAAGACACTTATTTTTTATCCACTTGCCCTTCGGGCAAGTGGGGGATTCGGTTCACTTGCCCGAATTGGAAAACCACTTGCCCAGTATAATTTACGTGTTTGAAGGTTTTTCATTTCACACACTTTATTTTGAAAATTATCATGTTATCATGAGAAAATGTCAGACATTCTCATAGGGTTCTCCTCACACTTTTAAGAGTGCTGGATGGCTCATTTATATTAAATTAATTATCAAAGCCCCACTAGCAGTATCATTTAGCATTCTTTATGTGATTTTACTTCTGAACTAAAACAAGTTTTTGGGAATGTGCTCTTTGAGGGGTTGGAATACAAGTATTGTTAACTGCCCAGTGAGACTGCATGTGCAATTTTGAACAAGAAAAATAATGTGTGCCCAAACGTAAAATGGCACCCATGCAAATATAGCAAAAACAGTGTACACCGTGCATATATGCATTTGAATATTCACGGAAACAACAGAGTAGTCCAATGTAATGCATAGTGTTGAATGTTTTCAACTGGGACAAAAATGCTTTGTTTTCTTTGTAGTATGGTGGGAAATCAAAATAATGGTTAAAATGTAAATTTACTTGTCCAATTTTTCACTAAAGAATGTTTTGTAAAGCTGTAAAAGACTATATCCTCTTAATGGGTAGAATTTAAAGAAAACCAGAAAAAATAGGAAGCCTTTTCATGTCAACAAATTTCAGGATTTACAGCTAGTGGGGCTTTCATATTCATAGAAAAAATTCTAACAGTTCATATGTTTGTATGTTTACTTTCTTTGGTCTTAATGTACAAATAATAACAGCCATTTTAATTGTACCTTCAAAGTATTTTTGCAGTTAAAAGTTTTAACTTATATATACAGAAAGAAAAAAATCTGTAGCTATAAAGGAATGTTTTGAAGCTTCTGAAAAATAATGTACTTCTTTGTCATGTTTTTACTGCGCTGACATCATACACAAGCCCTATGAAGTTTGGATTACCATTGCACTATACCAGTATCCTATGTTTTTCTAATAACCTATGGTCTTTTTAATGCTCATGCGCAGACTAAATAGAATTTAAACCAACAACCTAAGGCGTCGTGTTTTTTCTATGTGTTTGAAAGCTGAATTTCTCGATGTCAACTCGCTCCAATTGCTTCTTGACAGTCATTTTAGAATGGGAAAATTCACAAACAGAGAGGTTGGTCGCCACGGACAAGTAACTTTTAGCTTATTCACCTGAAAATTAAGTCAGTGTTCATTGAAAATTCAAAGACTGGACCCGTTGACACCAAAGCTTGCTCATGACTTTCATTGCATGCGGTCTTGCCACGATGCCACTCACTGTCACTCAACAAGTTAACATTGAAGAGTACGTTTTAGTAAAACTCCCTTTTTTGTGGTGATTTTTCACCACTGGACTTTATGTTTACATCATTATAAACGTTCATACAAAGCACAAAACCGCTGTGTGTTTCTTTTTTTACTGTATCGACATATTGTGAGACACAGTAACCTCACAGTCAATGCAATGAACTTTGGTGAACGTACGCTCCACCAGCTGAACAGCTTTTTCATATGCAAAATCAGCGTACGGTATTTAACCGTGGTATTGTTTAAACTGCATTTTATTGAAAGCGATTACATGATTCTTTCATCAACTCGTCATGCAATTTTATGAAAAATCTTATGGAAATGTTCGCAATAACATAATATGAGATTTTTTTTGTTGTTTAAGTCCGTGTTCCCTCACAAGAAAATCGCTCTCGTGAATTCGATTTCTAGGTATTATTTTTTCACTTGTCCCGTCGGGCAAGTGGCATCGGAGGTTCACTTGCCCGAACGCGACTTTCACTTGCCCCGGGCAATCGGACAACCCTTAGTGTCTTTCCCTGTAGCAGTGAAAGTTGTAATAGTCACCGGTAAAAACTCTTCACTGATGAATGGATAATAGCGTCAAACAAATGAAATTGCATATTTAGAGAAGGAAAAGCCGACGTCGCATCGTGGCCTTGAGTGACAATAACAATGGCGGATGTGCGGAGTGGGACTATTTTATTTAGGTAACGGGGGTACGGAGGGACACAGATTCATGAAGGTACTGGCAAAACGTGCCATTTTCCTAACGATGCTGTCGCTGGAACTTCAATGTCTCATTGTTGTAACACCTTTTTAATAGTTTTTCTGATCGGAAAAGTAATTTTACTAACTGTAATGATCTATTATACGCTCATCACCTTTCTGTATCGGGGTTTAACTTGGGTAGGCATGTAAAGTAAAGTGAAGTAAGCCTTTATTGAAATCCTATCCCGATTGGGGATCTTGAAGTCCAATCCAGGTTTTGCAAAATCAACAACAAAAGATGAGGATGTAACATGTTCATCAATATTTTACTCTTTTTCATTTTTATTTTGGTCTGAGTTCAAACAATTTTCCCAAATCACATAATGATGATTTGACTGTTCTTGAAAAATGTTTATAAGGTCTTGTGTGTCTCTGAATGTGTGTTTACAAATGTTTAGTTGACTGTGAAGATCATGTCTACTGTCTGTGTAGCCTTTGCAGTGAATCTCATATCAATGTATATATATATATATATATATATATATATATATGTGAATGCATTTATGAATGTATCACATCAATGATCAAAAACTTGAAGACTGAAGCAATATATTTCTACCAGCATTTAGTATGTGTGGCTAATGAAAGTTGCGTGTGGCTAATAAATTAGGACCAAATTAGCCACACTGAGTAAGTGTGGCTACTAATTTGAAAATCCTACCACTAACCCTGAGATGCCATAGCACCGACTTGGCCTGTTCCTTCTACTGACTGTGAAAGGGGATTTTCAGATTTAGTGTGCAAAACAACATAACTCATGACAGAAATCAACTTGGAGCTGAACGGCTGGACACTCCAGCAACTATTATGGTAGAGGGCCCCGAAATGGACTTTCACACTGGAAAGAACAAAAGTCCCATAGACTTTTCATTAAAAGGCACTGATATTCAATATCAGTTGATATGTTTACCGAGTGTTTATAAAAAAGTTAAGCTGAATGAGTTGTTGAGTCCTTTATTTTTCCATACATAGAATAAGGTTCGTTATATTTGCAGTTTGACTCTTTTAACATATTTATATATTGTCTCCAAAAATCATCTGTTGTCCCGCTTTTTTTTGGTCAGCGGGACAAAATGTCCCACAATTTTTTTTTCTGGTGAGAACACTGGTTATGTAATTTCCAATTGCACCAATGAACCTGTATCCATAATAGTAGATTGCTTGGATTCATTCTCTGCCCGTAAAGTTAATGTACCTTTATTAAGTGTACAGCATAGAATATGACATTGCTACTGGCAACAGAGGTCAGCTATCAGTATTTGTATTATGCTAATTTAACTGGTACTTGCCTAAATGTTTGATTATCACTAACAACAAATAGCTGAAGTACCAGTCACATCATGATCTCTGTGATTAGTTAACTATAAATTACCACAATATGACGAAAAAGAACACAGGGGTAATGGAATTGTCTATCCTGAGGTTCTTGGAACCAGTATTATGATGATGTCAGTATTCCTGCAGACTAGCTAGGTAACTGCAAATAAATCTGTATGATTGTACTCTGGCACAGTTCTAATTTAAAAATGTTGATAACCTAGACTTCATAGCTCTTGGTCGCTCACTCTGGTTAGTACATAGCTATTTACTACCAAATAGTGACATGCAATCAGAGTGGTGTCTTGCATCATTTCTTCAGTTGTTTCATCAGAAATGTGTTTAAAAAGAAAACTAGTGTATGTGTTGGCAAGTCAGTGTGTGAATTACACAGTGAAAGGCATAGGTTTTTGTGCATATTTTCTCATACGTACTCTTTCTCACCATGGTCAAACAGGACTCCGAGAGTAAAGATGCTGACAAAGACGGTGAAAATACAAAAATTTCTGCCATGGATAATGACATAGGTGCCGAATTTGACTTTACACAATCAAAGAAAAAGAAGAAGAAAAAGAGACCAGCGCTTGATGATGATTCCAAGGAAAATGAAAATGAAAAAGCTGAGGAAGATGAAAAAGATAGTAAGTTAATTTCTGTTCGATTCTCCTGAATGGAATTTGCTGCTCTCTTAGAGAAAGCCAGAGTAGAATATGATCATCAATTTACTTTGTATCGAGTAAAGGTTTCTACAGCGGCATAAAATCTGATTAGGAACATGAGAAATACGAGGATAAAAGGAGAAACAGTATCACAACTCAGAATATACACAAGTTTTGCACAAAAGAGGATAATCTTGAGTGCAGATGTTATATACTGCAACTTTTCATTTCAGTTGAATCACTTTCAGGTAAACAGAAAGACAGTACATCATGGGCAGGGTCAGAAAGAGACTACACGTATGATGAGGTGAGTTACTGAGTTATTAGTCCCCACGGACACCGTCCGGGGGACTTATAGTTTGGTCATGTCCGTGTGTGCGTGCGTCCGTGCGTCCGTCCGTGCGTCCGTCCGTTCACGCAGATATCTCAGAGATGCAAGGAGCGATTTCAGTGTTCTCCCCAGGATTTTTTGAGAAGAGGGCGAAGACGTGGTGCGAAGCACCACAAGCGACCGCGTCAGCGGTCGCGGGGGAGGTCAGGAGGGGGGTGTCCCCCCTGCTGCCGTTGGAGCTTTTGAAAAACAGCGATAAAATGGTGTCATTTGGTGGCACGTGGGGAGTATTTTTTCAGATTTTTTTCGTATAAAAGACTCAAAGGAAAGGAGATCTGAGACAGTGTACCATAACTTTTATTACAGTTCACTGATTTCAATTATGAAGATTTCATTTTTTGAAAACGAAAACGTAGCGAGAGACATACATTTATTCATCGATGTCAAAATTATCACCATAACACTCAGGTTTGGGAGCATTTTTTCAGATTTTTTTCGTACAAAAAACTCAAAGGAAAAGAGATCTGAAACAGTGTTCCATAACTTTTATTACAAACGAAAACATAGCGAGTCTAGAGACATACATTTATTCATCGATGGCAAAATTATCACCATAACATCACGTGTTCTCATCCTGATACAAGTCCGACCGAGCCTAAAATTAGGTTGTTTTGCTTTTGGAAGGAATACACAAACGAAATTCTAACCTCCTATAAAAACTTCAGTGTACTCTGCTGTCTTGGTTACCCTCCAGCTCCTTGCCATGTTTACTCAGCTAAGCCGGTTACCTAATGCACGGTCCCTATGGAGGGACCGTGGCTAACGTAACGTTACGGACTGCAGAGCCATGCAAATATGGCTGCCTTCGATGAGTTGCACATGGGCTTATGATCTCGGATGACATCACAAACTCGCGAGATTTGCAAGATCGATGAGAATTACGTTTGCAGTCTGCAGGATCGACGCTCACGCTCGCATTTTGCTTGTAAATCACTGTCAACTTTTTTTCCCCGTACATTTTATTGTTTCATTTTTCAAAAAATAAATCTTTTTCATTTCTGGCAAGGGGGCGCTCGGAATTTACAAGAGGGCGCCACGCCCCTGTTACCTTATTCAGGGAGAACACTGGATTTCATTCAAACTTGGTACAAGGATTACTTCATATGTCATACAGATGCACGTCGATTTGTTTTGTGATACAATCCAGTATGGTCGCTAGGCGGTCATTTTATTACAATTTTTTCATGTACAGAGCCATAACTCAGACATGTTTCAACCAATTTTATTCAAAGTTGGTACAAGGACATTGACCAATGTCATAGATATGCACGTCGATTTGTTTTGTGATACATACCCATTAACAAGTGGGGACTGTGTCATCAACGATGACTTGTTTAACTCATAACTGTCATGGCAATGGTAGTCTGTACTTTTAGAGCTAAGGTAGTTTATTCTGTGAAACTGATTTGGCCATTAAAGTTGAATGTAATGATTACTTAGTTCTTTTTAGCTCATATTTGGTTTTATTAGCTCCGCTGTCAGCGACGCGGAGCTTATCAAATAGGTTGATTTTCCGTCGTCGTCCGTCGTCGTCGTCCGTCGTCGTCGTCGTCCGTCGTCGTCCGTCAACAATTGCCTTCTCCTCTGAAACCGCAAGTCCAATTGCTTTGAAATTTTATATGCAGTTCACTTGGGGTGACCTCACTTCAGTTTGTTCAAATTGTGGTGAAATTTGCATATTTGTATTTTTGGGGCATTTTTTGGTGTTTTTGGTAAAAAAATCTTCTTCTCTGAAACCACTTGTCCGATTGCTTTGAAATTTGATATACAGTTTACTTAGGGTGACTTCAGTCAGATTTGTTCAAATCGTGATGAAATTTGCATATTTGTATTTTTAAGGCAATTTTTGTCATTTTTGGTAAAAAAATCTTTAAAAATCTTCTTCTTCAAAACTGCCAGTCAGATAGCTTTGATATTTGGTACATATGTCTCTTGGGATGATCTATTTCAGATTTGTTCAAATTGTGCAGAAATATGCAAATTGCATTTTTGAGGTAATTTTTGCCATTTTTGGTCAAAAAATGTGTATTTCCAAAACTACTCATCTGATAGCTTTGAAATTTGGTATACAGGTTTCTACAGATCACCTTAATGATAATTGTTGAAATTATGATGAAATCTGCAATTTTGTAATTTTGGGGCAATTTTTGCCATTTTTGGTCAAAAAATGTGTTTCTCAAAAAGTACTGGTCTGACAGCTTTGAAATTTGGTATACAGGTTTCTACAGATGAGCCAAGTAATATATATTGAATTTCTGATGAAATCTGTAATTTTGTATTTTTGGGGCAACTTTTGCCATTTTTGGTCAAAAAATGTGTATTTCCAAAACTACTAATCTGATAGCTTTGAAATTTGGTATACAGGTTTCTATAGATTAACTAAATGATATTTATTGAAATAATGATGAAATCTGCAATTTTAAATTTTTGGGGTAATTTTTCCCATTTTTGGTCAAAAAATGTGTTTCTCAAAAAGTACTGGTCTAACAGCTTTGAAATTTGGAATACAGGTTTCTATAGATGAACTAAATTTGATCTTTTGAAATTATGATGAAATCTGCAATCTTTATTTTTGTGGGGCATTGTTGCCATTTTTTGTCAGAAAATTTTATTCTCAAAAAACTACTCATCATATAGCTTTGGTTGACATGAGCTTGGTTGACATGTTCTTAGAGATGATTCGATGTGATATATTCAAAGTATGATGAAATCTTCAATCGTGTATTTTTGCAGCGTATTTTAGCCACTTTTTTCTGGCCATAGCATTGAGCTATCAAAGATTTCCATCTTCTCCACCAACATGTGTCAAAAATAGTTATTCTCTACATAAACACAGCAGAGCTATATCAGCCGCTAGGTCGCTTGTTATACATATATGGCAATTGGGAGGTTATATGGTTGAAAAAAGTCTGTATGTGAGATGTCTGTCTGTATGTATGTATGTATGTATGTTAGTATGTATGTATGTATGTATGTATGGATGTCTGTCCGTCCAATGGAAAAACTCACGAACCGTTGCACGTATTAAGCTGATTTTTTGTGTAGTGATGCTAAATATGGTGTAGATGTGCCGTTGTTAAAATGAACTTTTTAGTCTCATAGATATGCAAATGAGGTAGAAAAAACAGCGAAAATGGTCAAAAATCAATAACTCAAGAACTACTCATCTGATCACTGTCATATTTGGGTTTCAGGTACCTTAGGCCTAACTCATTTAAACATATAGATTTGATGTCAATATTTGATGCTTTCTATTTTTAATGAATTTTTTCTTTCTTTTTTTGCCATTTTAGTAAAAAATCTTTTTCTCTTAAACAAATGTTTGGATTGCTTTAAAATTTGGCAAGCAGGTGCCTTGTGATAACTCAAAATAGAATTCATCAAATTATGGCAAAATTTGCATATTTGTATTTTTGGGCAATTTTTGCCATTTTTGGTTAAAAAAATCTTCTTTGAAACTGTGTATTGTGTATGCCATTACTTTCTTATTGGGTGTGCAGGTTCCTAGGAGTGACCTGAAGATGACTCTGAACTCAGCTGAAAGTTGCAAATTTGTGGTACTTTTTGTCATGCTTTCAAATTTGGTACATAGGTGAAATGTAGTAGGTCATTCATTCAAAGTCAAGTACTGCCTGTGTGAATGAGCAGATTATGATTGTGCTGTTCCAGGCTGAGGTGCTATTTATAGGAATGATGCAATGTTAGACGGTAATTGATGTTTTAACTGAATTTGACTGACACTGTATGTAACTCTTGTACTGTATAAACCCTATCAATTCACCCAAAAAAAAATAATTAATATGATTTTAAATAATTGAATTAATTAGGAAATCAACAAAGCCAAAATGATTTTAGTGTAGAATTATTAGAAGTTCAACTTTTTTGACAGTTCAACGTGAAATGCGTACCATCTTAGAGGATTAAAACATGTGAAGGCAACTTTCCTGAATCCCAACTTTGACATATTCTGAACCGTCATATATTGTGCTCTGTATGTTATCTAAAAGAAATTGCTCATAATAGTTTGTCATGATAGGTTGGTCAAATAAATAGAGATAGAGAAAGTTCCAATTTCCATTTATGGTTGACTTGGTAAGGATAAAATAAAATTACTTTTTGAGGCAAAAAAGTGATAGCGTTTTTATGGTAAAGCTGGGCTGTAAGATTCCTCATGTGCTATTTATAGCAATTATGCAATCTGTGTAAACAGTGCAATGAAAGTGTTACATGATTCCTTATAATGCTTTTGATGACCTTGAACTTTTTAAGTTGCAAACATTTGTCTCTTCTGTGTGCTTTCTCTGAGTACCTACAGGCTCAACTTATTCAACAGAACTTACTTGCAATGTTAATTTGAAAGTTAAAATGTGCTTGGTTAATAGGATGAAAATACTGATAAAGATAGCCAGCTGAAGATTCTTTATAACCTGACAGATATGCTGTTTTTTATGACGTAAATCTTGATAAGCAAGTCTTGTTTACTTTAATTAGAATGTAATTAATCTCTTTTATATTATTACAAGCAGTAGTATTAAGTTGAACAAGCTGATATTGACAAGTTGGTCGCCTGTTGGAGGTTAATTGTATGCATGTATGCATGTCTATCTGTTTTGCCTGTCTGTCTGTCGGCACACAGTCCATGTAGCCGACAATGAGATGCAAATGATATGCGGTTCGACTAACTTTCAGCTGGTTCACTTTCTACTATTTTTATAGTATTTTATACAAAGGCACAGACTGATTCAACCTGCAACTTAAAACTGATAGTGATTTGGTAACTCATTCTTTACTATTTTTCATATTTGGTAGCCGGTAACAGACACTTCGTGTTCGTGTCGGCTACATGGACGATCTGCCTGTCTGTCTGTCCGTCTGTATGTATGTATGTTAGTTAGTATGTGTGGATGTATGTCCGTCCACATTAAAAACTCCTAAATCGCAGCACCTACCATCTTAGTATTTGGTGGACAGATGCACCCAGGGGTGGAGATGTGAATTTGTTGAAATAAACATGTCAAAGTCAAAAATATGCAAATGAAGGGGAAAAAAGGAAAAATCCTGCAAATTGCTAAAACTCTATAACCACTGGCCAGATTTGGTTGAAACTTGGTATGTAGGCTCTTTATAGTGACTCAAGTTACATTTCTTCAAATTGTGGTGAAATTTTGAAAGTTGTATTTTTTGGGCGATTTTCCCGTTTTTTGTCAAAAAATCTTCTTTTCTGAAAGTGCTCATCCCATTGCCTTGAAAACTTGTATGTATGATCCTAGGGTTGGCCTTTGTCAGATTTGTTCAAATTGTGGTGAAATTTTCATATTTGTATTTTTGGGGCAATTTTCCCCATTTTTTGTCAAAAAATCATTTTCTCCAAAAGTATTTGTTGGATTGCTTTAAAACATGATAGTCTCGAGTCCTAAGGGTTGTTTTCTGTCAGATGTGTAAAGTCATTATGAGATGGAGCATTTCATATTGCTTGGGTATAAGATTAATGTGGACTTGCAATGGAATTTTCTTAGTCAAGCTGTAAGAATGCAATGTCATGTGTGTACTAGTAGTTAGTATCTCTGTAAAATGGGAGGACAGTGTCAATGACACTATTTTGTATAAATACCAAAAAGAGCTTATATGATGAGTCCAAGTGGCGTCTGTATATTTGTGGGTATGTACGGATGTACCGTATGTCCGTCACACACAAAGGCTCCCATACCGCCAAAGCTACCGTCTCAGTATTTGGTGTACAGGTAGATGTAGGGTTGAGATGTGAATTTGTTCAAATGAACACATCAGTGTCAAAATGTGCAAATGAGGTAAAAAAAAGCGAAATTCTGAAACAGGCTTGAAACAGGCTTACTCCCCTGACTTGAGTCATTTCCTGTCATTGTTTATGAACTGTTACATATTAACAGACCTGCTCAAACCATAGACAGTAGAGGGGAGGAAGACCGTCAGTAGAGGGGAGGAAGACCGTCTATGGTCAAACTAAGGGGGGCTAGCTGCCTTTCTGCTATGCATGTTGCTAAAGTTCTCCAGTACCTAAAGTTTCAGACCTTAATTACTTTTGTCACTCTTGTTTTTCTGGTTTAAATATTCCTTGTTGTTTTTCTGGTTGTACTGTGCAGAAATCATTGTCATAACATCAACGTAGAATTTTTCTGCACTGAACAGATAGAAACAACATTTATTGTTGATCTTTGGTACCCATACTGGTATGTACCAATTCTGATCAATTTGAGCGACACCGTATAATTGCGGTATTTTACCAAATTGAATTTTATTTATGTATTCATGACTATCCAGAACTTTACAGCTGACAGTAGGTGTAGTTTTGGTATCTCAGCATTATCATATATTCTATAGCAATTTCCAACTTTTGTGATATTTGATTGGCAAAACTCACCTTGTTGCTTGATAGTTGTTTTTGATCTCTCTGTTATCAAACTTCTGAATCCATGATAAACAACATATTTTACTCACTGTTTTGATTTTGTACAGCTATTAACGAGAGTGTTTGACATCATGAGAGCCAAGAATCCAGACATGGTGTCTGGAGAAAAGAAAAGATTTGTCATGAGACCACCTCAAGTTGTCAGAGTTGGTGCCAAGAAATCTTCATTTGTTAATTTTGCAGATATTTGTAAAATGTAAGTGGTTATTATATGTATTCTCAAGGATTAGTCAAGTGAGAACAGAATTCTAATGGCCAGGACTGAATATGTGTTAAGTAGCAGCAATACAATAATCAGGGCGTACATTGAACAAAAATACTCAGAATAATATCAAAGATTGTGCATTTGTGTTCTCAGTGCTGTTTAAGTACTTTATGAAAATGTTCATCTTCTGTTCATTCTGTGCTGCAGTCACAAGGCCACAAAGGTGTCACAAATAACGATTTTTTTCTTTATCTGAAAAACATTGATGGCCATTTAACTTCTCCTTTATGTACATTGAAGAAGAAATGCAGATTTACAACATTTCAGACATATTGAACAGTGTCCCTGAAAAAAGACTTACGGATAATTGAAGTGTTTACAATAAATTACATAAGCATGCAGCACCTTCATGCATTTCTTGCCTATTTCTTGTTTGCAAAATATCAGTACCTTAGAAACCATTCTAGGATGTCACTAAGTGGCCAGGAATGTCCTTAAATATTGGTTAATCTCTCTCATATTTTTTAGGCTTCACCGTCAGCCAAATCATTTACTTGCTTTCTTGCTGGCTGAGTTGGGTACCAGTGGTTCAATTGACGGCAATAACCAACTTATTATCAAAGGTAGATTTCAACAAAAACAGATTGAAAACGTCCTCAGACGTTACATAAGTAAGTAGATTTTATTCTTTCATCAAACCATTCAGTATGCTAGTACAGCTTCAAAAATAAGAGCTTGTAAAATCAAATCAATGTAGACTTAACAGCATTTTATCATTCATTAAAGGGCCAGCAGCTTTTATGTTTGATTATTTTTTTCACTATTTTGTTTTTAATATCAACAAGAGTCGCTTGAGATATACCTTGTTCAGCTGTCAACTCATCCCGTACATGTGTAAAAGGTATTGTTAATTGTTGAGAAGTGAATTCTGGTCTGGATTCAAACCACAGTGCATTGTACACAGGTAGACTCTGAAGTCATTCTGTTAACTTTTGCCTGGCTGTGGTGTCTGATCTGGTGAAATCGAGCTGTGACAGAAAAACTTTGCCACAGATACAGGGGCATCTTGAAAATTGTCTTGTGTCACACGGTAATAATGCACCAGTGAACTGCTCAAATTCCTGTATAACCCAGCATGCAGTTCTTTATAGCTGTTTTGATTTTAATTATTAAATTAGATATTGAATATATAGATAGTAAAGTTTATGTGCTTTTCTTCTGTACAACAAGAAGTTATTACTTTGTGTGTACTAAGCATTAAGTCATCAATGTTTTTGCTTGCTGGTAAATATATTGTTTCTTTTTGACATAATTCTGGACAGTTCTCTAATAAATCTGTTCTCTTTTGTTCACAGAGGAGTATGTAACATGTCATACATGTCGATCACCTGACACCATTCTTCAGAAAGACAATAGGTTATTTTTTCTTCAATGTGAGAAGTGTCATTCCAGATGTTCGGTAGCAAGCATCAAGTCTGGTTTCCAGGCCGTCACCATGAAGAGAGCTCAAATCAGAGCCAAAACAAAATAGAACTAATTCCTATTTATCAAATGTCAGTTACAGAGATTCATCATTCAATAGCATTTTATAAAGTGCACTATAAAGTTCTTGTCAGTTCAGTACTGATGTAAAGCCTTCAGAAATTGTGCAAACCCTTTTTTAAAACAGAAAAAACGAGATTTTTCAATGTCAAAGTCAATTATTAAGTTGGAGAGTCATGCCTATTTGAATATATATAATGAATTTGTAGGAAGATGCTGTACTGTAATCATAAGTCAAATTATATGTGCTATCAATGAGTTGTTATTTTGATGAGACTCTGAAACATGATGAAATATCTTGTGTTGGCAAATCTTGAAAGACAGACTGTGCTGTTAGTCTTTAGGGAGCCATCTTTGTCAAAACAGCCATCAGTGAAGTATCTCTTTATTTCAATCCCCTAAAATGACTACTTGACAGTATGTCATTGAGGCTAAGAAATATGATCCCTGATCGCCAGCTTCTTGATAACGTCAAACTTTACACCTTAGCCAGATCACAGATTATTGTTAAAGGATCATACTTTGCCAAAGGATATTTCAAAATGAGTTCGGAAGAATTGTATTTATTGACATGTGTGACTAACTTCAAGTAAATGATTGAGGTCTTGTGTTGAGTAAAATTATTTTTTTGATGTGAATTTGATTGTATCTGTTACCTAGATATCTTTTGGCCCCAAAAGTAGCATATATGATAAAGTCAGTGGCATTAATCATTGGTATTCACATCTTTCACTTGGACTTAAGTGATATATGTAGATGCAAGTTTTTTCTCCAATATCCCTTTGGTGATCAATTTACAAGATCAGTTAAGTGCATGGCGCCCTCTATCAGCCAAGATCAGCTGTGATATCTCAAACCAAGAGAACACTTAACAGAAACTTCAGAAACATGTCACCCTATGCGATTGCTCCACAATGATTTCTTCTAGACTCCGACTTATAAAGTTACAAGTTGCCTAGTTTGTCCATGTTTCTTATAATAGCCCTTGCACATGGACGTGAAGTTAACAGTGAGGACACACTGCCATTGTGGCCCCTGTGTTCAACAGTTCTTGCAGTATATTTCAATTTTTTAAGAAAAAAGACACTTAATCTTGTACATTGTATGTTCACATACGATAATAAAAAAGTTGATGCGTTCTAATTTGTGTGTGTTCCATATGTCTATGAAGATGCTAGAAAAAAAAATTTCTCAATCACAGAGCAGTCCCACCATCACTGTGATGAAGGCTCTCTCTCTCTCTCTCTCTCTCTCTCTCTCTCTCTCTCTCTCTCTCTCTCTGCGAAACTTGTTTCAAGAAGAGCAGGTTTTACCATATCTGCCATCTACTAAGAGTTTCTGATAGTTGTGTGTCAACTTTATCTTTTCCAATTGGTTTTGCAGTCATGTTTTGATAAAATAATCGCAATCATACCAATCCATAATCCGATAGCACTAGTCAAAATTCGTGATACAATAGTAACTGTTGTAAACATAGACATAAAACAGCACAGAACAGACAGTAAATCACTGGTACACACAGCAAAGTCAAATTCAAGAAAGAAAGATATATGGACCTCTTTAATAACTTTAATTGAAAGTATCATTTTGTCACAGTGACGTGTAAAATTACTCTCATCAGTACTGTTACTGCTGATGATATTATCGAAGTTAATCATCTCCAAGAAGAACACTTCCTCTCACAGACTGTCCTGTATTTTAACTTCCTACCGTATGTATCTTGCATGATTGAAGTTTAAGAAAAATGTCAGAGTAGGACCAGGATCTTTCAGTGAGCATAGGCCTATTGTGAAACCCATCTCAAAGATGGTTTAGCCCAAACATTGTTATTATTGGTGATTGTTGATCTGTTTGTACACCGAATTGAAGTGAAAAGATTAAGTAATTTTGTGCAAGCTCAAAGTACTATACTTTCATTACAGATCATGGTAATTTTATTTTTCGCATCAGTACATTGTTCACTACATAAAAAAGTATTTCAATAACTTTTATTGTACAAAATAGTATGGGAATCAACCTGTACCAGACACTTCACAGTTCAGCTCAAGTGGCAGGAGAGATTGATAGCTTTGGAAAAAGGCAAATTTATGAACGCCAACATGCCCTTGAAAATAAAATGCAAATTATGTTCACCAGTTCACTTACAGCAGAACATTTTCCTGCAGCTGGACAAAAGTGCATTTCTCTTGAGAATTTCCAAAGATATCTTGATTCATAAAGACTGCAAGAGTTCACCAGCTAGCAATTTTTATGCAGGATTAATTAATTTCACATCAGCACACTTTTTAAAGTTTCGTTAACAATATTTCAATAACTCATACATTATACTTTTTGATTTCCTAAATTTCAAATGTTTGTATGAATATGAAGTTTTCAAATGAGGGGTTGCTTTGGTAGGTATGTACACATTCTCATTTTAGCCAAGAGAAATTTCCAATTTTATGAATTTTCTAAATTTACTTAACATTGAACATACATTTGTGGGTTTTGTAAATGTTATTGTTGATTTGGTAAGATAATGGTTGTAGGTTTCATTCAGTAAAGTTTGAGAAACAAACTTTCTTTCACTTTCAAGGCGCATACTACCTTTATAAAGTAGGATGGTGATTAAAAAATACAGGTGTCCTGCAGTACTTCTATTGCTAAGATAATTCTTGTACCCATTGGCTGAAATCTCTTGACCAAGTATATACTTGATGCACCAGTGCTTGCAAGCAGTAGTGCTATCCTACCGCTCGACAACCACATTGCACCATATTAAAGTATCATTCTATTTTTGTGCCAGGTGCTCTTTACGTTTGCAGTGGAAATTTCTGTTGTTGAGGCACACTTGGTGCGATGTGTTCATTGTACAGTAATGCAAATAAATAAATAAATAAAATAAAATAAAACAAAAATTCTGCATGTACCACATTGGACACCCCTTGTGACTCTGTCCCAAGGTACATCACACGATAACAATTCATGTCAATTGTATTTTTTCTAGTTTCATACTTCACAAATACATGCTAAAATCAGCAGTGCAGTGGTGACCGTAACTTTTTTGAAAGAAGACAAATTTATTCTAACAAAATGGCAAATAAAACAAATCTATAGAACTATGAATGTGTCGAGTAAATGAACAAAATTATAAAGCAACTTCTCTGAAAAAATTAGTCATTTAACCAGAAAGAAGAGCAAAATATATCGGTATGATCAAGTGCGCCCTCTACGGGTCGATCACCAAATCGTCATACATCTCAAAATCATTATAACTGTACAGAAAATTCTTATCATCTTTACTTCGATTTAAGAATACCTTTTTTTGAAAAATATGGAAGCTCTTAGACTAGTGTGAAGATAACAATCTGCAGAAGCCAAATGACCTCTTTCGAAGAAACGCCGGCTTGGGGACGCCAACTTCCGGTGAACGAGACCCTGTGCGCATGGGGTTTTCCTGGAAAGACGCCTGGAGCCAACACAAGAAGCAAGGACCCTTCCGCATAATGTTCGTGGATTATTAAAACGTCCACAGCTATGGAAGAAGAGTTCGGTCTGGAAGAAGAGTTCCAAGAGATTGACGAACGGAATGGATGGCCAATGTCATTTGCGGTAATAAACACTATCTAATATTCCACGACTATTTTCAAACGTTGCAATTGTAATGTAAACAGAACTTGCTGTTGTATCTTGCGACCGAATGCTAAAATATGCGAAGTTTCGTTTTGCGTCCGGTTACGGTGACACAGAGAAGGGGGCAAAGTACACAAAACTAATTTAGCGGAGTCGGAAAGGCACTTTAAAATACAAAGATCTCCTCCGCCAGCCAAGGCTTGACGTTATCAGTTTTCAAGGTTGGCAGTGGGTCACAGTGTCACAGTCGAATTTTGTGTTACGCTTCATGATCAAGAGGATAGCGATACACAAACGGATGTTTGCCCATTTTTCATGAATATTCATCAACGAGATCTTTATCGCACACCCCGTACATGCACCCTACTTCTTTGTTCGTATATAAATCCCACTGTTTGTGCGTCAAAAGTGACTCACAAGTATGAAAGGTTTTCCTGTTTTGGTATCGGCTTAAGTTCAATGCGTGTCCCTTCGAGCACCTCTCTCATCCAAAGTTAGGGACCGTTCAGTTTTTACGGCTGGGGGGGGGGCCGGCAAAATCCAGGGGGGGGTCATCATAATTTTGGAATCCGAGAAGGGGGGGGTCATCACTTTTTCACTGGTAGGAAAGGGGGGGTCACCACATTTTCAAAAACATAATACCTACAATAAAGTTCACTTTATGCCATGGCTATGATCGACCCTCTTTACCGGCGGGCCGCCTTCGGCGGCCCACTACAATAAATATACTTTATGTATTACCCATGACCCTCTTAACGGGCAGACGCCTTTGGCGGACCACTCCAATTAGGTTTACTTCATGCAATGGCCATGATCGACCCTCTTTACCGGCGGGCCGCCTGCGGCGGCCCACTACAATAAATTGACTTTATTGTAATACCCCATGACCATCTTAACGGCCGGACGCCTTCAGCGGCCCTGTTCAGTAAAGTTTACTTCGTGCAATGGCCATGGATCGACCCTCTTTTTACCAGCAGGCCACCTTTGGTGGCCCACTAGAATAAAGTTGACTTTACGTAATGGCCCATGACCCTCTTAACCGGAGGGATGCCTTTGGCGAACCACTCCAATAAAGTTTACTTTATACAATGTCCATGGCATAAGTTGTCTATGGAAATGAAGTTCAAAATTGCCTTACAGTCGTCCTAATTAACAGACATTTGCATGGATGTGGCTGAGAAGTTTGTGCACTGGCATCTCTGCTACACGAATAAAGTGCGCTGCGTACCGGAGTTCAAATCCAACCATGCGGGTAAATTTGACATATGGTTTTGGTTATTTTTCAGCGGAGGGGGGGGGTCATCAAATATTTTCGTCTGACAAAGGGGGGGTCATCATTTTTCAGCGAAAAATGCAGGGGGGGTCATCATTTTTTTGAACACCGGCGACAAGATTTTGCCGCCCCCCCCCCCCCCCCGGCCGTAAAAACTGAACGGTCCCTTATGACAGATTTGTGAAGTTCCAATAGTTAACCTAGTTTTCTTGTTGCTCTAATTCTCTACTTGAGATAGGCAGGGCTATGTACAGCTTCCTGGATGGTCATTATTATCAGATAAGTTCCTCGACTGCCAATTTTAACTGTGACAGACCGCTATATCTGCAGGACCTGCTGACAGACATATCTTAGATATACTTTATGCTACTTTTACAACTTTTGCCAATGTCTGTCATTCTTTTACAGTGTGACCTTTCAAGCTAGTCATGCTCAACATGCTCAGGGCATCAGCATTGCAAGAGAAATAAATACCAGTGTGTGGAGATAGTGCTTTCTGGATGGTCAAATTGTAGTTATCAAAATGTTGGATTCCTTTATGAGAAGGCTACTCACACCATTGGTTGAATGTAAAATCGAGGCCGTCGTAGTCAGGGAGAAGAGTATTTCAGTAATGCCCTGTCAAATAAATATGAATTATGGCATGATATCGTATGACAGTTTAGTTGTAGTTTTCTCCCTGAATAAATCTCTGATCCTAGTTCAGAAGTTCTCTTTGTTCAGTGAGAGTCACATCATAAAAGTAAAACGGTTTTGATCCAACCATATAGTGATGGTGAGGGAAATTGAATGAACCAATATGAGGATACTATTCCACAAAACTCAAGACAGGTTGTATGTGTGCTAAGACTTACTGTTGACAAATGCATGTACCTGTCAGTTTGAAAATAAAAAATCTCATCACCCTTTTAATCTGTATATCATTCTCACCGATAGAGGAATATGTTATTCAGAAAGTTATCATGAGAAAAGTGGGCATTGATTCTCCAACTCCAATATTTTGATGTTCTGCTTCTACTAAATAAAATCAGAGTGAGAGGAATAAGGCTTCATGTACATGATTTACTAATTCATTGTCTGAACCTCAGACAAAAACTGTCCCAGGGTGGAAAAAATGGGAAAAAACCTTAAGATCTGACTTTAGAACTGATCATTAGGACAGAGCAAAGAGATCAAAGAGACAGGGCTTTGGTCTCTGGATTACTTTTGATGGAATTTCAGAGGCATCACGTGGCAGTGAACATAACACTCCATTTCTGTGTGTATATTCAGTGACGGAACACTCAATCCTGTTGTAGATGGTGATAATATATTTCACCTTGACTTATAAAAATATGAAAGACAGTGTTTAGTGAACAAGTGGACATAATAGTCTAGTCGAAAGGTAGGGTTCCCATGCACCCCATGGATGTATTTTTTAACCTACATTTTTGTAATCCCTAGGGTCTACATTTAATGAATTTTGATGTTCTCAAAATCAAATCGTGTCCCATGGGGTTCATTTGGCGCCATCTTTGCCGCCATCTTGACCGCCATCTTGGATTTCAATGATGGGGTAGGGGTCACGTATCTAGCGCTCGACGGAAACAGAAACAATAAAATACTATAAACGTTACATTTTTAGAAAGCCAAGATCATGGCCTTTTCATTGATATATAACTTAATAGGGATTAATTAATATTCGAACGTCGATTAGACTTTATATCGGCCATTGGCCGTAAATCGTAAAATTTGCTAAATTTCACACCCAATAATTAAGTTCCCGTTCCTCCAAACAATTTTTCATAAGGTATTTATATATTTTTTGGAAGAACTCAGTGCAATAAACAAGAAAACAACATTAAAAGTATGTGTCTTGAGATTTAGTGGGTGCATGAGCTTGTTTTCTTATTACGCTGTATGCCACATATCGATGTGTAACATAAGGGGTAGGGGTAATGTTTCCCTTTCTGTTTCGAATCATGAATGATAAAACCATAAAAATGTTACATTTTTTAAAAGTGCTGCATCAGACCTTTCTAAAAATATATAGATTTATGGGGAAAAGTTGCATATTTAAAAGTTACAAAGCTTAAACCTTTCGGTTTGTGTCGATTTTAAGTGATTTTTTAAGAACGAAATTACAACATATGGGGTAGGGGTAATGTTTCCCTTTCTGCCTCGAATCATGAATTACAAAACCATATAAATGTTACACTGTTTGAAAGCTCTGAAATGGGCCTTTCCAAACATGTATAGTTTTATTGGGGTAAAGTCCATATTTGAAACTTACAAAGCTTATGCCTTTCAGTTTGTGTCAATTTTAAGTGATTTTTTAAGAACGAAATTACAACATATGGGGTAGGGGTAATGTTTCCCTTTCTGCCTCGAACCATGAATTACGAAACCATATAAATGTTATACTGTTTGAAAGCTCTGAATGGGCCTTTCCAACATGTATAGTCTTATTGGGAAAAGTCCACATTTTAAAGTAACAAAGCTTAAACCTTTCAGTTTGTGTCATTTTAAGTCATTTTTAAGAACGAAATTACAACATATGGGGTAAGGGTAATGTTTCCCTTTCTGCCTCGAATTATGAAATATGAAACCATATAAATGTTATACTGTTTGAAAGCTCTGAAATTGGCCTTTCCAAACATGTATAGTCTTATTGGGAAAAGTCCACATTTTAAAGTAACAAAGCTTATGCCTTTCAGTTTGTGTCAATTTTAAGTGATTTTTTAAACAAATTATAATATAAGGGGTAGGGGTAATGTTTCCCGTTCTGCCTTGAACCATGAATTATAAAACCATATAAATGTTATACTGTTTGAAAGCTCTGAAATTGGCCTTTCCAAACATGTATAGTCTTATTGGGAAAAGTCCACATTTTAAAGTAACAAAGCTTAACCTTTCAGTTTGTGTCAATTTTAAGTCATTTTTAAGAACGAAATTACAACATATGGGTTAGGGGTAATGTTTCCCTTTCTGCCTCGAATTATGAAATATGAAACCATATAAATGTTATACTGTTTGAAAGCTCTGAAATTGGCCTTTCCAAACATGTATAGTCTTATTGGGAAAAGTCCACATTTTAAAGTAACAAAGCTTATGCCTTTCAGTTTGTGTCAATTTTAAGTGATTTTTTAAACAAAATTATAATATAAGGGTAGGGTGTAATGTATCCCGTTCTGCCTTGAACCATGAATTATGAAACCATATAAATGTTATACTGTTTGAAAACTCTGAAATTGGTCTTTCCAAACATGTATAGTTTCATTGGGGAAAATCCATATTTGAAAGTTACAAAGGTTATGCCTTTCAGCTTGTGTCAATTTTAAGTGATTTTTTAAGAACGAAATTACAACATATGGGGTAGGGGTAATGTTTCCCTTTCTTCCTCGAACCATGAATTATGAAACCATATAAATGTTATACTGTTTGAAAGCTCTGGAATGGGCCTTTCCAAACATGTATAGTTTTACTGGAAAAGTCCATATTTGAAAGTTACAAAGCTTATGCCTTTCAGTTTGTGTCAATTTTAAGTGATTTTTAAACATAATTTTAACATAAGGGGTAGGGGTAATGTTTCCCTTTCTGCCTCAGATTATGAATTATGAAACCATATAAATGTTATACTGTTTGAAAGCTCTGAAATGGGCCTTTCCAAACATGTATAGTTTTATTGGGAAAGTTGCATATTTGAAAGTTACAAAGCTTAAGCCTTTCAGTTTGTGTCAATTTTAAGTGATTTTTTTGAACAAAATGCACAAAACAGTTAGTCCGTTGGCCAGGTATCGAAATAATCCCCTCTAAGGCATTTTAACCACTACGACTTTCTGTTAGCTAGTATTCTCAGCTGTCATAATCTGCTTATTTTCCATTTAACTGATGGTGTGTGAGAGTGTAACGACTTGTTTGTGAAGGGCTGTCACGCCCTCAGTAGTAAAATAGGAATGGGTTAGGGGTAACATATTTACCGCTAGTCGGAAACAAAAACAAAAAGTACCATAAACAATACAATCTTAGAAAGCCCAGATAATCCCCCTTACCATTGGTATACAACTAAATTGGGATAAATCGATATTCAAACATCGATTAGATTTTATATCGGACATGAAATGTTAATTGTAAAATTTGCTTAATTTCAAACCCAATAATTAAGTTCATGTTCCTCCAAACAATTTTTACAAGGTATTTATATATCATTTGAAAGAACTTAATGCAATAGAGAAGTAAAAAACATTAAAAGAGTGTATCTTCTTGAGACTTATGGGGTGCGTCGATTGTTTACCTAATATATGCTATGCCGTACATCCCTCTATAATATACATTTGAGGGATAGGGGTATGGGTAATGTTTCTTCTCCTACCAAACGCAGCGAATAAGGAAGCCATATAAATATCATATCTCTGAAACACTAACGCAGTTGTTTTTCCAACAAGATATGGCTTGATGGGGTAAACTCAAAAATTATGCAGTGACAATGCCTAATCTCAAAAGTTTGTGTTACTTTACTGACATTTACTTGTTAAAAGGAACATAGAAAAATACTCTATTGGCATTAAATAGCACTAAAAAGCTAAAATGGTTGTTAATAAAAGACGTTTTACTCATTTCAATAACTCAAATTAGGGAAAGAAAGTTAACAGCTATAATATGTCAAAAATTATATATTCCAAACCCACAAACACTAAATTGGATGTCATAGTCGTCATGCAAAGTTGATATGACAGCAGCAACACTCAATCCCTTTAATTGTATCGCGAGAGATATATAAGCAATAAAGCATCACTTTGAAAGGATACCACACGGTTTCGACCGGGTAAACAACATATACGCACGAACTTCAGTCGTGTGTATAAGGAGTGAAATGGTCAAAACCGAGCTCGAGTGGTGTACCCAACTTATAGGGGTTGTTTATCGCTATATTATATCAGTATATTGAAACTTCATTACAGTATATCGTAAATACATGCACAGTCACGTGACCGTCTGGGCAAATCAGAGCTCACTATTAATAGTGTTACTTTTAATACCACACGGGAACACGAGAGAATCTTTTATCGCTGAAAACCAATCACCATTAATCCACAATATAGCTTCTTCATAATAAGATAAGATGGATCGACAACACTTTACCTTCCTTACCAGAAAACAAGAGATCATAACCAATTTTTCGAAATTATTTACAACGCAGAACACTATTTACTCCCAATGAGGATTACATTTTCGACTGGGTGCTAAAATTCAATAGCAAAATAATTCTGAAACTAAAACCCGAAAAGCCAAATGTCACAGAACGCATTCAAATTACGCAACTAAATAGTAAACAGAAGGCGAACAAACACTCTCTACACCAAGCAATAAGAAGGCGAGACAAACCTCAGAAAATGACGAAAAAGGCTTATATTCCCATTGACACCTCAATGTTTAAAATGCCTTGTGAGTGAATCTATCATTAGTTTCTTATCATGGATGACATTTAACCAATGTTAGACCCTGACGTCTTTGAAGCAAAGACCCTACAAACGGACGTTTTAGGGTCAATGCTTGAAGATACCATTCCCACCAGCATGATCGAATCAGAGAGACTAGATTGATCTAACTTTCGAGCTAGATCACCACCAGCAGCTGAGAAAAAAATAAGTCAACATAATCATCAGAGTCAAGCGAGCTAGACAACGGCTTCAAACATTACACTCCACAGAATGGACATTCTTACACAATTCACAAAAAGCGTTCAAAAGCTTCGTTAAAGGCATTGTTCGCGATCCCAGGGACGGGCATGGCTGGTTGCGTGGCAAATGCAAAATGTTAGTCATGCTGAATCAAGGTGTAACCAAGTAATAGCTTATTTATAGATTGGGAAAATCCTAATCCTGATAGTAATGATGGAATATAAACTTTGTGAAAAGTTGAGAAAATTTGCCACTTCTTTGATTTGTATATTTTTACATTCCATGTTGTACTAGCCTGTACTATACATGAACAGTCAATACATCCGGCAAGTATTCTGTGCTGTTCTTTATAGTTAGGTCCCCGCAATCCGAGATAAGTCTTTCTATAGTGTCAACATTCTCTTCGATTACTGTAATCTACTCCAATAAATTCCCATTTAACTCATTTGTATGATTACAGGGAAGCCTAAGCCTATCTCTTACAATCTAAGATTTTAGATATTTGACAACAATATATATGCAATTTTCATATTTTTCATAGGCCTAAATAACACACAGAAGAGAGTCATACTCAATGTTTTGTCCAATTGAAAGTGAAATAACCGAAACAAGTAGAGGTGGCCATCTGTAAGCCAAACGAGAATTAATATTAGCAAAGATGGATATTAATTAA
Source organism: Ptychodera flava (assembly GCF_041260155.1). Taxonomy (NCBI): domain Eukaryota; kingdom Metazoa; phylum Hemichordata; class Enteropneusta; family Ptychoderidae; genus Ptychodera; species Ptychodera flava. Next base: position 36,390,261 of record NC_091940.1, read on the forward strand.
GCCTTTCCCATTTCCAATCCCAGTTACTCATACAACGGGGTATAAGCGAAAGCCAAGAGTATCGAATGTGTTGAAACCTAAGTGGCCCCTATTCAGTACCACGTAGCCTACAGGTACACCTTAAAGAATACTTACCAGGCCAAAATACCGAGTGTTGAATTCCTTCAAAAGTGGCAACACCTGGAAAGACACTGCGGCAACCAATTTATCACCCTGATCTCTAACTATTTACCTCTACACCCAATAAAGCACCGGGACTCAAGACAGTTGTACATCACAAACTTAAGAGAGCGATCGAAGACACTCGCTACACAGAACGCAGGATGGAAGGCTGCAAAGACGATTCTTCAAATAGGCAAAAAAGAGGCTAAAAACAACACAAACATTCACAGCAACGACGACAGGTCGGGGTTTCTTCCTATACTATGGTACAAAACCAAACCAAAGGGTCTTTCAAAGGCCACCGCACTTCCCTTAAAGCCCGGCTCGAAATGGACTGGGATCATGATTAGTGCCAAGTTTGGTTGGACGTTTTGGGGCATGGCTCTGCATAATGAGTCTGTTGGTAACGGTTGCGATCGTTCGCATTATCTGCGGATCTGTTTGCTCTCAGATCACGCTCAGGCTCGGACTAACATAGATACGTACAGCCTTCGTTTCAAGGTTCGTTTCAGTCATGCCAGGGCAAATACTCGAAATAAAAAAGAAAGGAAAACTATCAACTTAATCAAACAAGAGTTTGCTTGAATGAATTTACCGAAGTTTCAGGCCATATCAACGTTCGTTATGTGAATGATTCAGCTGCTGACCGCCATGTACATACGGAATATTGGCGCCATCTAAAGTCGAATAATTATCAAAAAAGTAAAAAGCTTATATCTGGGCTTTCTAAGAATGTATTTTTTATGGTACTTTTTTGTTTTTGTTTCCGACTAGCGGTAAATATGTTACCCCTAACCCATTCCTATTTTACTACGGAGGGCGTGACAGCCCTTCACAAACAAGTCGTTACACTCTCACACACCATCAGTTAAATGGAAAATAAGCAGATTATGACAGCTGAGAATACTAGCTAACAGAAAATCATAGTGGGTAAAATGCCTTAGAGGGGATGATTTCGATACCTGGCCAACGGACTAACTGTTTTGTGCATATTGTTCAAAAAATCACTTAAAATTGACACAAACTGAAAAGCTTAAGCTTTGTAACTTTCAAATATGCAACTTTCCCCAATAAAACTATACATGTTTGGAAAGGCCCATTTCAGAGCTTTCAAACAGTATAACATTTATATGGTTTCATAATTCATGGTTCAAGGCAGAACGGGAAACATTACCCCTACCCCTTATATTATAATTTTGTTTAAAAAATCACTTAAAATTGACACAAACTGAAAGGCATAAGCTTTGTAACTTTAAAATATGGACTTTTCCCAATAAAACTATACATGTTTGGAAAGGCCCATTCCAGAGCTTTCAAACAGTATAACATTTATATGGTTTCATATTTCATAATTCGAGGCAGAAAGGGAAACATTACCCCTACCCCATATGTTGTAATTTCGTTCTTAAAAAATCACTTAAAATTGACACAAACTGAAAGGTTTAAGCTTTGTAACTTTCAAATATGGACTTTTCTCCAATAAAACTATACATGTTAGGAAAGGCCATTTCAGAGCTTTCAAACAGTATAACATTTATATGGTTTCGTAATTCATGGTTCGAGGCTGAAAGGGAAATATTACCCCTACCCCATATGTTGTAATGTCGTTCTTAAAAAATCACTTACAATTGACACAAACTGAAAGGCATAAGCTTTGTAAGTTTCAAATATGGACTTAACCCCAATAAAACTATACATGTTTGGAAAGGCCCATTTCAGAGCTTTCAAACAGTGTAACATTTATATGGTTTTGTAATTCATGATTCGAGGCAGAAAGGGAAACATTACCCTACCCCATATGTTGTAATTTCGTTCTTAAAAAATCACTTAAAATCGACACAAACCGAAAGGTTTAAGCTTTGTAACTTTTAAATATGCAACTTTTCCCCATAAATCTATATATTTTTAGAAAGGTCTGATGCAGCACTTTTAAAAAATGTAACATTTTCATGGTTTTATCATTCATGATTCGAAACAGAAAGGGAAACATTACCCCTACCCCTTATGTTACACATCGATATGTGGCATACAGCGTAATAAGAAAACAAGCTCATGCACCCACTAAATCTCAAGACACATACTTTTAATGTTTGTTTTTCTTGTTTATTGCACTGAGTTCTTCCAAAAAATATATAAATACCTTATGAAAATTGTTTGGAGGAACGGGAACTTAATTATTGGGTGTGAAATTTAGCAAATTTTACGATTTACGGCCAATGGCCGATATAAAGTCTAATCGACGTTCGAATATTAATTAATCCCTATTAAGTTATATATCAATGAAAAGGCCATGATCTTGGCTTTCTAAAAATGTAACGTTTATAGTATTTTATTGTTTCTGTTTCCGTCGAGCGCTAGATACGTGACCCCTACCCCATCGTTGAAATCCAAGATGGCGGCCAAGATGGCGGCAAAGATGGCGCCAAATGAACCCCATGGGACACGATTGATTTTGGAACATCAAAATTCATTAAATATAGACCCTAAGGATTACAAAAATGTAGGTTAAAAAAATACATCCATGGGGTGCATGGGAACCCTAACCTTCCGACCCGACTATAAGGCTATTGAAAAAAACATTCTTGTTATGATCTGTTGTAAGAAACCTCTCTGTATGAAAAAGAATTTTTGTATCCAAAAGACAGGAAGTAACAGGTTGATTTTTGTTGTATGTTTCTTTCACAGTGTCAGGAAGTGACAGTATACATTGTATAATACACACAAAGCATGATTTGTCAGTGTTGGTCATTTCCCAATCAATGAGGCACTGTGGTATACTAAAAAGTCTTGACACTTCTAAATTTCTGGTCATAAAACAAGTTCTAGAACTTTACAGCAAGTATGGCAAACTGTCAACCAAGCTGTGTGTACAAGCTCGAGATCACATTTTAGACTGAGGCAAAAAACCAAGGTCAGCACTTTGTTAACCAGTCAGTCAAACCTGTTTCTACTTGTGGCTTATAGCCCAACCATGAATATAGCCAAAGCTTTTATAGCAGAACAATACCTTTGACCTATAATCCCATTTCCCTCTGAACAGAGAGATCATTTTACAATAGTGTTGTGCTGAAATTTTGCACAGATGAAAAGCTCTGGAAAGTGACTCACCTTATGAGATAAGAAACAAAAAATGCAATTTCCATTGAAGACAAATGGTAACAAAATGAAAATGCCAACAGTACACAGGAAAGACAATGCTGTTGTGTGACGATGAGTGACAGAAGTTTAAAGAGGCAGTCCTCAATCCCTTATGCTATTAGTGCTTATTGGCATTGACTGTTTGTGTGATTTTAGTGCTCTTTCCTCTGTTGACAGTTGTAGGTGTGCACAGTCAGTCAATTTTTACCAAAACATTGATAAAAATCCTGCCGCTTTATAAGTGACAATTTGTGGTCTCTTGGAGATAAACCCTGTCAATATTTGTCAGTTTTTGTCAATCAATTGTTATGTACACGTCAGTGTTTCCCAAGTAGTTACAATTCACAATTACTAGACTGGCTTTAATTACAGAAAAAATTAACAAAGCTATAGTCCAAGCAATCTCCCACAAGTTCCATTTGTTTTGATAGATTATCCTTTCAATGTCCATTCAATAATTTGAATATTGATGTTTGTTTTTAAGTGTAATTAAACTCTTATTGTTTGTCATTTTGAATTTAAATTTAAAATATTTTTAGTGATGTCATTGGCAGAAAAAAACATTCCATGAATATCACCATGATAAAAGAGGAATTACACCACTATCCTATCTGTGCCTTTACATGTGAAAAAAACATTCTACTGTCAGACACATCTGATATGTTGCTCATTCTCAGCATTGACATTCAATGATGTACTGTGATGTGATCAAAACATTGCAAGTGTTTGTTTTCCATCAAAGTATTAAAGCCATGCTAGCTGTGTCTTATCACATTTTTACTTACAGAAAAAATACCATCCAGTCTTGAGAGAGGTTTTCTATTCCCATCATTAAGTCATAACCATCTTTGAAAATGTCACTGTTATCCTTGGCGATGGGTTCAGTCGTTTGTTGACAGTTTTTGCCTATTTGCTTGCGGTTGGCATATTTATTTTGCAAGTTGTAATTGTTTAGTTATTAATATCTAAGTTGTATGTTTGTTGCCAAGGTTTGAAAAACTTTATGCGGTCACATTTAAAGCGCAGTGGTCGTCGCGCTGCGCGTGCGTGATTTTTTTGTTGATAAACATAAATTTTTGTAAACATAAGTCTTCTCAACTTCAATAGGAGTGAGATGGGAGCAGTCCCCCACTTTGTTAAGGCCTTTGTAAGACTCAACATCATGCAATAGTAAAATATTAAGATCGGAAACGAACTTCAGTGGTGTATTTCTATCTATCAACTCATGTAGAGCTACGAACATTGGGACACTACACTCAGCACATTATGTCGCTGAGTTTACTGCAAGCAGACACAGTGAACAAAAAGCTTTGATCGCGCGCGATCACGCTGGTTGTACACAATGCTATGTACAGTACAGTGAAAATACATAACTAAAATGATCAACATTGCCTATATATGTAGACCAGCAACAAGCACAATGCCTAACACAAAAGTTACACTCAAGACCATGATCGGCAAGCCAGAGCAGGACACGGGAGATGTTGTTGGGAGACGGTCACCGCGTTGACGTATACACGGATATAGAGAATCCGGTCCCACAACGTACCGGCCCGCGACGACTTGGCCCACAACCAACTGTTGATCACCATGTCTTACTTCTCCTAGTATTACGTGGTAAGAAATACTAAAATGACAGGGAACAATAGACAAAACGAGCGGGTTTTCGCGGCATTTGGCAGGAAATTGCACGGCTACACCGTGCATAGACGTATCGAGAGATCCTGTGCCCCGGTCCTGTGCACGGTCATGGCAGTGATCCAACCGCTAGCTGGTGTAGGCCTAGCGGTGCTGGGCAAACTTCGTTGTTGTGCCTCCTGATTGCCGGGTAGGTCTGAATCCTCTTTCAAGTGAGATAACCCCCACATAACAAGAAGACCTATGAAAGGTCCTTCGCTTGACTTGATACCTGTACTCGGAATTCTCGTTTGCACCCCCAAACGGGGTAAACATTGTAGTTGAGTTGGATTCTCCACAGCCGAGTGTACAGCGCGCCATATACCCGGTTTGACACGGACGTTCATACAGACCACGGAACGGAACAGATGCAGAGATGCTTCTTGCTGCAGCGGGCATTGCTCTGCGAGCTGTAGATTTCTGTAGTTTGGGTTGTTGTCTTTGTACTCCTGTCGGGCCTCTTGAAATGAAAGCTCTCGTCCTTGCTAGCGATGTCGAAAACTAGAGCCCGGTCGTTGATAGTCTGTTGGCGTATACATGCGTACATGCGTACGTCTAGCTCTATGGCTCGAGCGATAACAGTAGCCGAGCCCCATTCAACTGATTCAAGAAAATCATGAGCAAATGTGATCTCAATCCAGCGTGCAATTATTGTTCAATATTCAGCAGATATTCACTAAGATTAATTGACCTTTTATTGCGTGTTACATTTGGTTAGTTGGTACGCTTGTGACAGATCAGCCGCCATTTTAACAAGCGGCAATATCGCAAACATTACGATCAAGCCGTAACATGTGCGGCGTTCTTGGATTTGTTTACAACAGAGGGGGACCCCCTCAGGAGGATGCGCAGCGCGACGACCACTGCGCTTTAAGTATTTTTTATATTAGTTGCTTTTCATTTCAAACCAATTTGAAAAAAATTGAAAAGACAGCAATGCTTTAATAGACCTTGGTCCTTGTTCAAGGCGAAAAGAACTTGTCCATGCAACTGTGGATATAATTTTGCAAAGGCATATGGGATTGTGGTCACTGAGTAGTAGATTGTAGAACCAGTCTCTTCGTAGTCTGCTATCTGAAGACCACGCTGACCCATACAGCAAATAAATTGCAGGGTAAAACCAAAGGTTATCGTGATTTGTAAGTTAAGCAACTTGGTAAGAAAGTTGTTGGAAAAAATCATGGTAAGAAATTCTGGTACGCATGAAGGCACAACTTAACATTGGTGAATGTATATTTTTTAAGTTTAGAAGATATCCAGAAATCATATAGCCAGTTAGTTTTTGTCCCAATTTTGTTTTCTTTGTCAGTGATTTGCAGTAAATACTTTCGACAGTTACCGATAACCAAAACAAATATATCAACATGGGCATGGTGACTCCACAGACAGTGATCCATGTGTGGTCTCCTTTGAATAATAATACAGTCCAGGGTCCTAATGTGTAAACCGGTAGTCTGTTTAAAACTTATAATCTGAACTTGGCAGACCAGTGATTATATATCTCAGACAGATGACTATTTCTCTGGTTTACAGTGATCCAACCCTATGAAAATCATATGAAATGCCCTGCAGTACTCTTGGTTACACTTTAAAAATAGGAAAGAAGTTAATGAAGAAAGTCCTAGGATGAGTGGGTGTATGTAAGCTTTTTGTTATGGTACTTAACTTTTAGTTTCAGCATTTGGTGTGCGTAGGTGTCTTCCTCTGTGGGTTTTATGTTTCAGCATCTTAGCCTTCATGGAGATTTAATGATCTTTTCCAGTTGACCAAAAAAAGAACAAAGATATAAAAAAGCTGAAAAAAAATTAAATAATGATGTCATTATCGGTACATTTTGTAAAGGTCATTGACCTTCTTGGAGAACAATGAAGAGTTGCAACATTTGCTTTAAGTGTCAATGTATTTAGAATAATCAAGGCCTTGGTCACAGTGCAGACTGTACAATATGGTCTGAAATCAAGCTTTCGACCCCATTTTATGTCAACCTATTTCGTTTTGTGAGATTCCTGACTGGGTAGATTGTGACCCTGTATGACCCTTTGTCTGCAATCCTTTGAGGTCGTACCCGACAAAATTTCACACTGACTTGTAACACCCACGTACTCACATCCAAAAATTGGTAAAAACAGGGTTAGTACTATGATATATATATATATCAGCCCCGTGTAAATCTGCAAACTTCCTTAATTCCTGAGTAAGCTGTCTTTCAAGTGGTCGTAACTCTTTTTGTTATATTGCTTGTAATAACTGCCCATTCATTCAATTCACCGAAACCTCCCAATACTTTACATACAGTGATTATTGATGCCATTCTGATATCCCATTATGATATTCAGTCAGTCAAGATTCTGACCACAAACAACCAATTAGCAACACTGATATTTACAATTTCCCCATGTGAAATATCAATGACCCACAAATATTTCAATGTATCATTAAACATTCATAAGAGAACCAAATGGAGGCCTGATAAGGCACTCATGGTTTGTTGAAGTATTGTTGTACACAGTTTGATTAATGAACAAATGTTTAATACTGATTTCAGCAGATTCACTCTTTGACAGTTTTTTCCATAGTTCATATGCGTTGTCATACCTGTTCTGTGCCTTAAAGGTTTGACATTTTGTACCTTGCCATTTATGATAATGTACCTTCATGTAGCTTGAACACCTACACCACAGTATGATTTTTCAAACCCTAAATGCCACACAGACAGTAGCATTATAAATGTACATTTTATAGTTTAACCCGGCCCTTTAAGTGTAGTTTACACATGTACTGGCTGAGT